>NW_005842957.1:352538-352788 GCF_000455745.1 Alligator sinensis | reverse complement strand
GGCCCAGCGCTCCTAAAAGGCGGGCACCGTCCGCCGGAGGACAGCGTGCTCAAACTCGAGCGAGAGGCGGGCCCGCACCAGCAGGCAGAAGAGCTGCAAGGCATCGACCATGCCGGTGCCGGTGAGCCGGTTCCGCCGGCTCTTCAACGTGGCCATCTTGGCCTGGCCCAGCAGGAAGTTGGCCAGGCTGACCGTGGCCCGCTCGGCCACCTGGTACGGAAAGGAGTGGATGTAGACGTCCTCGGAGAAG
>NW_005842957.1:331514-351383 GCF_000455745.1 Alligator sinensis | reverse complement strand
GGTAGGAAAGGCTGGGCAGGCGCCAGCGCCACCGCTGCAGGCGGGCCTCCACTCCCTCCTCGAGGCCATCCCAGTTGCGTGCCATGAAGGTCGTCGGCCCCAGGAACACGCCCAAGACCTTGAGGCCCTCGCGGCGTCTTCCCCTGTAGAAACATAGTAGCGTAGAAGAAGAGGAGAAAACAAGGAGAGGAATGAAAAAAAACCAAGCATTTGGACACTGTAAAATAGAGTACTTTTAAAAAAAATCTTGAGTGAAAGTTGTTTTAAAATGTTTCCTACGTTTAATGAAAAGAATTATTTAAATGTACAGATATTGATTTACCAGGTCTGAAAAAGCATATTAAACAATATTATTTGAAAAAATAAATCTCAATCTAGAATAAGAAATTAAATTAGTACAGAGTGAGAATTTATTTGAAGGTTGTTTCTAAGTTTCTCCTTGTTTACATATTGCTTCATACTTTTCTTCAGCAACATTGTCTTCAGCCATATCAGCTCAAAGTATGATTTTTCAAAGCTAAGTGGACTTGGTGAGAGTAACAGTACATATAGTTCCAGGTTATAGCATACAGGAAAGCTCCCATGTGGAGGACACTAAGATAACTGTTTTTGAAAATGCTAATGGAATTGTTCTCCCACAGCATCTCAGGAAATTGAGGGTGTCAGTTGGGGGCCTCAGCTGCCTATACACCAATGCCAAGAGCATGGGGAATAAGCAGGAGGAGCTAGCCCTCCTGCTCTCTAGTGGGCAATGTGTCCTGGTAGGGATCATGGAGACCTGGTGGGACTCCTCGCAAGATTGGAGCATAGCCGTAGAGGGCTACACCCTGCACAGAAGGGACCGAGCAGGGAGAAAAGGCAGAGGGATAGCTCTCTATGTGAGGGAGCAGTACACCTCTCTGGAGGCTGACATTGGCTCCAAAGATAAGCAGCTTGAAACCTTCTGGGTCAAGCTTCGGGGTGGGGGAGTGAGGTGAGAGAGACCTAACTGTAGGTGTTTACTACAGACTTAACTGTGGGCATTTACTACAGGCCACTGAACCAAGGAGAGGAGCTTGATCTGGAGTTCTCTCAAGAACTGACAGAGGCCGCACATGCAAGAGACTTGGATGTCATGGGTGACTTCACTTACCTGGACATAGATTGGGAGGAATGTTCAGCTAGGTCTAATCGGTCATGTCGCTTCTTAACTGTAATTGAGGAGCTCTTTCAAACCCAGGAAGTGCAAGGGCAAACCAGAGTTACTGCTCTGCTAGACTTGGTCTTGCCCAAAGGAGATGATCTGGTGTGTGGCTTAAACATTGAGGGTAGCCTGGGCGACAGCAACCATAAGCTCATCAGGTTTACTGTCCACCGCAAGGTTGACAAATCAACTAGCAGGATTGAAGTCCTAGACTTTAAAAATGCTGACTTCAATAGGCTTAGGGCATTAGTAGGGGAGGCAATGTGGGGACAGGGACAGAAGGCAAATGGAGTGCATGAAGAGTGGTCATTCCTCAACAACATGATCAAAGCACAAAAGAAAACCGTTCACATGAGGAGGAAAAGTAGCAGAAGGTCTGGCAAGCCCTCCTGGCTCAACAGGGACATTACAGTCCTCTTGAAAAAGAAAAAAGATGTATACACACAGTGGAAGCTAGGGACAGTCCTCAAGGAGGACTATACAACAGTGGTCCACACCTATAGGGAAGTGATTAGGAAAGCTAAGGCAGCAACCAAGTTTAAGTTAGCCAAGGGAGTCCAGGACAATAAGAAGTCCTTCTTTAGGTATGTAGGGAGCAGAAGGAAAACAAAGGGAAGTGTGTGGCCCCTGCTTAACACCTCGGGACAGCTGGTAATGGACACTCAGGAAAAAACTGAACTCCTAAATGCCCTTTGCTTCAGTATTTCACCAGACCAAGGGAAAAGGCAAGCGAAATAAGGATCACAGGGCGCATGGTGGGAATGATAGCCTTCCCACTGTGGCTGCTGAGCTGGGAGAAAACCAACTACGATAGCCTTCCCACTGTGGCTGCTGAGCTGGTAGAAAACCAACTAGAAAAGCTAGACCTTTATAAGTCATCAGGACCAGATGGACTTCACATGAGAGTACTGATGAAGCTGGCTGAGGTCATTGCGGAACCCCTGCCAAAACTATTTCAAAAATCATGGCACACAGGGGAGATCCCTGAGGATTGGAAGAGGGCCACCATTGTGTCCATCTTCAAGAAAGGGAAGCGGGAGGACCCGGGTAGCTATAGGCCAATCGGCCTAACCTCCATCCCAGGGAGAATCCTGGAAAAACTCATTAAAGAATCTATGTGCGATACGCTCATTGAGGGTAAGATTCTGAATGATAGCCAGCATGGCTTTGTCGTGGGTAGGTCTTGTCTTACCAATCTCATCTCCTATGAACAGGTCTCTCGCCACCTGAACACAAGAGAGAAGGTTGACAGTATATACATAGACTTCCAAAAGGTTTTTGACCTAGTATCGTATAATATCCTTTTGGAAAAATTGGAAGATTGTGGGCTTAACTGCCCAACAGTTCAGTGGATGGAAAACTGGCCGCATGGTAGGACCCAGAGAGTTCTCATGAATGGATCTGTGTCATCCTGGTGGGAAGTGGCCAGTGGTGTCCCTCGAGTACGTGCTTGGACTGGTGCTTTTCAACATCTTTATCAATGATTTGGATATGGGGGTGAAAAGCTCACTGGCAAGTTACAGTGTGGAAAAGGGAAGCCTAGCCAGGAGGGAGTGTGGAGGAGGGGAAACCCAATGGATTACTTAGATATGGTAAAGGTTTTCAAATCAATAGGAACTGAAGATATTATTGAAGATATTTATCCTAAACTACTCAAGAAATTAGTTGAAGTAATTGCGGAGCCATTGGCTAGTACCTTTGAGAACCCACGGTGGCCAAGCAAGATTTCACAGGCCAAATTTACAGACGACACCAAGTTATGGGCGAGTGTGGCCATGCCAGAGGTTAGGTTACAGATGCAGGCAGACCTGGACAGGCTGGAGAATTGGGCAGACCGGAACCAGATGAATTTCAACACTCAGAAGCGTAAGGTGCTCCATCTGGGGGCAAACAATCCCCAACATCCCTACAGGCTTGGTGGCAACAGTTTGACTTGCACCACGGCCGAATGGGACCTAGTGGTAGTGATCGACCATCACATGAACATGAGCTGGCAGTGCGATGCTGTGGCCAGCAGGGCAAACAACATGCTGGCATGCATTAACCATTGCACGTCGTGCAAAACTAAGGAAGTGATACTCCCACTGTACTCCGCACTGGTGAGACCACAGCTGGAGTACTGCATCCAGTTCTGGGCACCGCACTTCAACAAGGACGTGAAAAAGCTTGAGAGCATCCAGAGAAGAGCCCCCATAGGATCAGGGACTTGATAGAGAAGCCATACAAGGAGAGGCTGAGGGACTTGGGCCTCTTCAGCCTACAGAAGAGAAGGCTGAGAGGGGACTTGGTAGCGGCTTACTGCTACATTGGGGGAGTACATCAAGACCTCAGTGAACAGCTGTTCACCAGGACACCCCTAGGGAAGACCAGGAGCAATGGATACAAACTCCTGGAAGGCCGCCTTCAGGCTCAATTCCAGGAAAAAGTCCTTCACAGTCAGGGTGTCCAGACTGGAATAAACTCCTTCCAGTGGTGGTGCAGTCACCTACCCTGGAAATCTTCAAAAGGAGACTGGACAGTCACCTTGCTGGGGTCACTTGACCCTGGTTGTCTTTTTCCTGCCTAGTGCAGGGGGATTGGACCCGATGATCTACAAGGTCCCTCCCAGCCCCTAACAATCTATGAATCCATTCAGAATTCTTTCTTCTGAGTCTTAATGGAAACTGTGTTTCAGAATGTTTCAGGGGGTCGGACTTGATGATCTGCTCGGGTCCCTTCTGACCATACCAATACCAACTATGAAATGTTTATAAAGGGCGTTATGCTGTTAGAAGTATTACCATTTCTCTTGTCAGGTCTTGATGCATCTACACATGTGCTTAATTGTGCAGTAGGCTAATTTTTTTTAGTGTAAAACATCCAGTCTACATGTGCAACACTATTAGACTGGAGCAAACTAATTTTCACTGCTGTAAAATAGTACTGTTGGAGGCAGTATTTTCTTACTGTGGTGAAAATAACTGCACCTAAACATATGTATAAATGCTGACCCAGGCATACAATGTGTCCAGTCAGCTCAGGCAGCAAGGGGCCATACCCCTCCCTGTCTGCCACCTAGCCATAGGGCTCCTCACACTGGGGCTCTTATGCCACAGCTAGCCCCTCCACCACCTGCACCACGACTCGGAGCCTGGGGCTGATCCCCTGGGCCCCTTGCCAGCCCAGGCCTGCTCTGCCCTGATTCAAACTGCTGTGGTCCCCTGAAATTTGAGCATCTACACGTTCCATTAAGGTGCCATGGTAAACTGATACAAACTGTGTCCGAGTTTATCATGTTGCCTTAATGTCACGTGTATGATGATATAAAATGATGTATGAGGAAATGGTTTCAGTGCTTTATTCTTTATCAGAATGACAGCTCTGGAAAGGGAACAAAGTGTTGTTTTTAAAACTGAAGATATTTTATTAAAGGAATTTTGAAGTTCATGTGACCAAAAAATGATCAGCTTCTAACTCCACTGAATACTTATGCTATTGTAAATGGGTAAAGAACCCATAATAGGCAAAAGTCAGTTTTGTTCAAGTGAAGCATTCAGTAAGAAATTAATATTTTGGTGAGTTTAGGTTAATGACGCTTAAAAGTACTTATAGGAATAAGTATTTCTAATAAGATACATCAAGTATAAATGAGAAATGAAGGAGGTAGGGGAATTAGCGATGAAAGTTAGATTTGTAGCGTTGGGTTTTGTATCAAGACGGCTACTTCAAAAATGCTCAAGTTGTTAATACAAGTTTAAAAGCACTCCCTGGACCTATTCTTCTTATAGTATAGAGTGCTCTTATGAGCTGTTTGAATAATTCCAAAAAGTGCTCAGTTGCTCTTGTTGTAGTTGTTTTCTATAAAATAGCTCATGACAGTCATTCATAGCTCCAGAATACATCTAGTAGGGGAACCTATAATGTTGAACAGAACTTAAAAACTAGCAGAAGATGCAGTTTTGGGGGGATTGGGGGGGGGGTTCATGGGAGCGGGGGAGTTATTTGTTTCTTTTTTTTTTTTGTCTTTGACCCTCTTAGTTAGCAGAATTTTAAATTCTGCAAAAACCTTGCTGAGTAGAATCTGCTGGTTCACTGTAGGCATAGACAGAAGTGACAATTTTCACCTGATCTAGCCCCTGAAAGTGCTTTACAGTCATGACAAGTGCATGACTGCAGAGCGCTTTAAAAGGACCCGATCCAACAACAAAAGTTCTCCAAAGCGGTGGCCAAGGTGGGGGGGGGGCTCCAATCCACCCTCTCACAATCCAGCATGCTGGGAAAATGCCAGAATGAACCTTCCTCCCCTGCCTTCTCCCCCTCCCATCCTGAGACAGAACAGGAGCTGGGAGGGAGCTGAAGCTGGGCTTGCCTGCAGGGAAACAGAAAGTAAGGAGAGGGAGGGGGAAGAGGGGGGAAGGACTGCTCTGACATTGACTATGTAGCTGGCCAGTGACTGTGATCCTTCCCTGAGGTCTCTTCCAATCCCAGTGCTCGGGACAGAAAAACAGAATAAAAGGCAGCATAGTTTTAACTGGCCTGCCAGCTGCCTTGGGGTCAGTTATTGAGCTATCTTCCAGAAGCTCAGGAGTGTTAGACAAGGCTACTACTATCATTGATTTGATTTCCTACTTGCTAGCCTAGCAAGTGGGATTCTGCAATATGTTTTGCTTTCTTTCTAGACTCTTTTATTTTATTATTATATTCATTGATGTATTCTTTTCAATTATATTGGATAGTATACTGTAGAATTTAGATAGAAAGGCACATATACATTTGTATATTTTTATAAAGACAAGACCATATGAAACACACCATGAAATGTGCTGGAAAGGTAGCTGGCAAGCCTTCAGGGAGGGGCGGAAGAGGGGGTAGAGGGAGAGATGTAAATTCCCCCCCAAACTGAGACACAGCCTCTTTGCTACAACAAGCAGCCTTGAGGCTTCCACTCATACCAGCAGCAAGGAGAGGGGAGCAGTGCAAGTGCCACTGCCTGTGCCTGAGTCTGTATCCCCTCCAAGAGCACCAGCCATAACCCCCCCGCCACCACCATGACAACAAGCAGCAGCACCAGCACCAGAATGACAGTCTCTTTTACCCCCATTTCACTTCCCATGCTGAGCCTTCCAGTGCCAGAGAAAGAGCTGGATCTGGATCTGGATCTGAGTACCCTACCAAGGGAAATTCTGGGGAAGAAGCGGGAATCATCTGAGTCTGTGCTCCACACCCCTCAAGTTTCCCCTAGAGCCAGGTTTCCTTTCCCAGAAGGCACTCCAGAGGAGGCTGAGATAGAGGTTGCAGAGGCAAGTGGCTCAGCTTAGTCTGCTTTTCCTGTTGCTGTGCCTCTGCCTGCTGAGGAGGGAGAAAAGGCAGCATCCACACATGCATTCACACCCCAGAAGCAAGCAAGTAGTGTGGTCTGGGATCATTTTGAATTGACAGATGATCCCACATACAGTATCTGCCTGCACTGCCAAGCCAAAACCAGCCAGGGCAAGGGAACAAAACACATGAGCACCATGGGGGTGCTGATGCATCTCTGCAGGCACCACCCCCTTGCCCTTGCTCCTCCTCAGCCCGGCACCAGCAGGAGCATACCCAAAGGGAAGTCCTCCTTTCACTCCAAAGCTCCCATCCCCCAAAGCAGAGGCAGGTCACCCTGCAACAGTGGGGGAAAGGTGGACAGAAAGCAGGGCACGTTGCAAGGGCGAACGAGGTCACCCAGAGCATTGGGGAGGTGCTTGCTGTGGATAGCCAGCCCTTCTCCTAAGTTGAGTGGCCAGGGTTCAGGCAGCTTATGGCACTCGTGGCCCCATCATACCAAGTGCCCGCATGCACCACCTTCAGCAAGCATCCAGTGACAAACTTATAGGCAGTTTCATGCTTCCTCATTATAGCCTATGGGTTAAATGTCAAAACAATTTTGACTAAACGAAATGGAACAGTGCTTTCAAAACTAAATGAAACTCAAAATGAAACACTATCCCATCAAAACGGCAAAATGGAAGTTGAAATGAAACCGTGCTGTTTCGTACAGCCCTACTAGTTAGCAATAAAACTATGCCACAAGTAGGGGGAAAAGGTTGATCTGCCACAGCATATGTAAGTTGGGAAAGAATGCTGCTTCTGAGTTACTTGTATAATAGTGTCTGAGTGTCTCACTCTTCAGTGCTGTTCTGCTTGCAGCCCTTATGAGGGAGGGAAGTGCTATTACTCTCATTTTATAGATGGGAACTAAGGCATAGAAAGGCTAAAGATATATTCATAATACAGCATGCTGAAATACCACAAGCTAACTGATTATGCTAGTTCATTTGCTGTCTACAAGGCAATGTCAATAGCAGCAGCAGTATAGCTGCATTAGAGCAATGTTGAACTTGGTGCAGAACAACACCAGTATGACAGCTTCCAAGTCTGAAGTTAGCTCAGGTTGTCCAAATAATATTACATTTGATGACATAGACATACCCTAATAATCAGCCCTAAGTATCAGTGTGGACATATTCTGTATGACTTGCCCATAGTCACCCAGGACATCTGTGGCAGAGTAGGGTCTTGACCCCCAAGGTCCCAGGTCCCAATGCAGTGTTCCGTCTACCGGTCCATCTTTTTTAAATTTCAGTATTTAAAATACATCAGTATTTAAAATATATCATTATAGAGTCACACAGGCAAAGCAATTGTAATCTTTGGTAAATATGATTTTGTGATTTGCTAAGAGGAGAAAAGGCTAATTTTAACTTACTTGTTTCTAATGGGTTTGACATCTTTATGGGCCTTCTGAATAGCGTTTGTGCTGTCACTCATCTTCCTATTCCACTTCTGTTATGATCATTTTTGCAAAGAAGTTGCATCCTTTTTGGAGAAAAGCTGCTCAGGAAGCTCGGCTATTCTTTGTTGGGATTGGGAGGATGTACTATTATTGGAAATGGCTTTGGTGAGCTGCATTAACCTCTTAGATGAAGACATATCAAGACGAATGTGAAGAGACGTTTAGACAAAGATAATGTGGATGCCATGGGACTTTATATACGTTTGTGGTGTAACAGACTACTGCTTTGCAGGACTATAAAATTCTATTTGGCTTTTGGAAAATAGTTTCTTTGACATTTAGAAGGAATATCAGCTTTCAAAATGTGTTTGGTATGTTTGGGATTTCATCTATGTGCTAATTGATTCTTGATGGTTTTAAAATCACAGGCAAGTCTTAGTTTGTTGAAGGTATAGACGGAGATAGAAAACAAGTTGATGAAACCTGACTCATATGAAAATCACTAAATGTGGGATTGCTTATTCCATTAATATGACTACTGCTAACTTCCACTTCTGCCATAAATGCAATGGTTTTAAATCATTGCTTTAAACTATTGGTCCAGATTAAATTAAACTGACCTTTGGCATCTCACTTCTTTCTGTGCTTCATTTCCCATCTATAAAATGGGGATAAATTATAAATGATACTGATTCCTTTGTAAAATGCTTTATGATATAATGATGCAAAATGCTAAATAAGAGAGATGTTTTTGTAAGTATAGTTATAGTATCATCATATCAGCCTAAAATTTGAATACTCGAGCTTTTGTGTCAGGAGATCAAAGCCACTTCCACTAGGACCAGGATTAAAGAAAGCATTGTAACTCCCATATGGCCAGTGTTCTAGACTAGTAAATGGAATAAGAGCTGCAGTCCATACATACCACTTATTATTTGTGTAGGTGCTAATAGGTCTGTGTAAATATGAATTGGTTGGCTTGTCTCCAGCCTGCATCTTTTGCACCTCTCAAAGTTATCTGGGGGGCATGCTCCTAAAAGACTGGGGACACACTTGCACCATTGAGGACCTGGTCCTGCAGTCAGCCCTGAAATGTTGCAGAAAGCTTTGCTAACTCCATGGATTAATATTAGGCAATGGGAGATCTCATCACACAGATTAAAATGAATTATTATTGCAAGCTCACCTGGCAAAAGAGGCTTGTTTGGTGAAAGTTACGAACTGAGTCTGCTTGTCTTCCTTTGCTTTCTGTCTCCTGTCACCTGCAATGAGACTGCAGTCATACATTATCGACAGTCAACAGTGTTTCATTTGCCTCTTGCGTCACTCTGGGGAATACAAGACACATGAATGGACTCATGAAACATTGTCCTTTCATAAGCCCCATTATTCACTTGTTATTCTGAGTCAGTTGATAATGATTGAATCTGCCTGACTCATTTTAAGTAAGTTTGCGTTCTTTTCTCTATTATACCAACACTAATCCATATAATCCAAGTAATAGTCTGGGTCCACTTAGTAATGCAGTGTGATGTTTGTGGCACAGAGCTGTGCACAGACACCCTCAGCTATTGCTAACATTCTTTTGAAGTCTTTCTCTATTATAGATTATGCATTCTGTCATGTGTTAAGAAAGTGGTTAATACAGAGGTAATAAACAGTGCCGTGCCTGTCATTTGTAATATGGTGAATATCTTTCTGTTGCATAAAGTGAAGCTTTCCTTTCAATTTAGAGAAATAAAAAATTTTGATTGAGAAATGAACTTTATCTTCCCGTGCTGAAGTACTGCAGGGGTTCTCCACGAGACAGAGCATGTTATTCTTGCAAAGAGCAAAATTCTGCCTCAACTGAATCCTTTTGCACGTCTAGTAAGGCCAAAGCTGATGCACAGGATCAATGTCAAGGCAGAATCTGACCCTTAATGCACTATGGCATTTCAAGACAATGGGAAACCTGTGTCCAAATGACAGCCTTAACTTTAACGATTACTGCTGCAGATTTTAAAGTCAGATCTTTGATAGTACTGTATCACAGTTCCTCCTTATTGTAGAAATCCATACTCTGGGACTCCCCATGAATATTCTGTGTTGGTGCATCTTCAGAAAATGTGCTCTTGCTTGTGTTTTCGTTAACACTGGAGAGCGGAGAGAGGTATATGTGGCTGCAGTAAACATTTTATGAAGATACCTGACACAATTTTAGAAATGCAGATGAATTTCCTGTTCATCTATTTAATCAGTGCTTACCTAAGAATTAAAGGTGCCTATACATGTGCATCGAGGCTGCTCAAACGCACTGTAATTACAGCACGTCCGAGCAGACTCAATTAATCGAGTCTGCTGGAGTGTGGTAATTACCGTGATGATGCTTGGTGTCCCCTCTTGTCCTTTGCGTTAACATACTTGTCAAGCATATGTCCCACTTAGTAAATGGGGGAGGCAACCTAGTGACAGAGGATGCAGAAAAGGCTGAAGTACTCAATGCATTTTTCACCTCAGTCTTCACAGGCAATTTCAGCTCCCAGGCTACTGCACCTAGAAGCACAGTTTGGGGAATAGGTGAGCATCTAACAGTAGTGAAAGAGCAGACTGGGGGCTATTTACAAAAGCTGGCTATGTACAAGTCCATGGGGCCAGGTGGAATGCAACCAAGGATGCTGAGGGAGTTGGCCAATTGGACTGCAGAGCATCTTTGAAATCAGGAGAGGTCCCGGACAACTGGAAAAGTGCAAATATAGTGCCCATCTTTAAGAAAGGGAAGAAAGAGGATCCAGGGAACTACAGACCAGTCAGCCTCACCTCAGTTCCTAGAAAAATCATGGAACAGCTCCTCATGGAATCCATTTCTAAACGCGTGGAGGAAAAGAAAGTGATTAGAAACAGTCCACATGGATTTACCAAGGGCAAGTCATGCCTGACCAACCTGATTGCCTTCTACGATGAGATGACTGGCTCTGTGGATGCAGAGAGAGCAGTGGATGTGATACACCTTGACTTTAGCAAGGCTTTTGATTTGGTTTCCCACAACATACTTGCAAGCAAGCTAAAGAAGTATGGGTTGCATGAATGGAATAAAAAGTAGATAGAAAACTGTTTGCCCTTAGAATGGAACAATCCCATGTGCTGGTACAGGCTGGGGACTGACTGGCTAAGCAGCAGCTGTGCAAAAAAAGGACTTGGGGGTTACAGTGGACAGTAAGCTGAATATGAGCCAGTAGTGTGCCCTTGTTGCGAAGAGAATGGAGAAGCTAAAAGTGTGACAGGATGTCAGTGAATATATAAATAGGTAGAAATTAGAAAAACAAAAGATAAATCAAGGAAGGGAGGGGGAAGAAATCAGTGGAGGAAAAAGGCCAAAGGGAAATATTACATAGGTAATAATACAAGGTAAAAAGAGGCATCAGTGAGATAGGAAATGTTTGGAAATCACAAAGATAAAGGGCAGAAAAGTAGGGGAGGAGAGGGGAGAAAAGGCAGGGGAAAAGAAGAATGTAAGAGGAAAAGTCAGGCAGGTACCTGGTGAATCAGATGTCAGACAGGTTGTAAAGTGTCATAATTTATGTCATAATTTACGTAATATGCCATTTATGACACATTACAAGCTGCCTGACATCTGATTCACCAGGCCCCACTCTACAGAAAGGATGTGGACAAATTGGAGAGTCCAGTAGACGGCAATGAAAATGATTAGGGGCACATGACTTATATGCAGAGACTGAGGGACCTGGGCTTTTTTAGTCTGGAGGAGAAACGACTGAGGTGGGATTTAATAGCAGCCTTCAAGTACCTGAAGGGTGGTTTCAAAGAAGATGGAGCTAAACTGTTCTCAGTGGTGCCAGATGACAGAACAAGGAGCAATGGTTTCAAGTTGCAGCAAGGGAAGATTAGGTTGGATATTAGGAAAAACTTTTTTACTAGGAGGGTAGTAAAACACTGGAACAGGTTACTCAGAGAGGTTGTGAACTCACCATCTTTGGAGGTTTTTAAGACCTGGCTAGACAGAGCCTTGGCTGTGATTATCCACTTGAGGATGGTCCTGCTTTGAGCAGGGTGTTGGAGTAGATGACCCCCTGAGGTCCCTTCCAATCTTAATATTCTATGACTCAGGGCAAGGAGCCTTAAGCTTCTATTAAATTATATGACTGGGACCTGGTTAAACCTTTTGATGGAGGACTTTTGCCTCTGTGCAGCCTCAGAGTGCTAATGTGCAAAAGGTTGCTATATAAAAAAATAAAAGTGAAAAATTTAAACTAAATGTTACTGCGCACACAAGCAAAACACCAACTTCTAGGCCTGAAATAACACATTCTAATTTGTCCTCTCCAGAGGATCAAAAGAGCAAGAGAAGAGTAGAATGTGTTTACTTTTACTGTATCTATACTTCTGTTCCAACTCATGGGTGTAAAATAGAGCAGCTCAGAAAAATTCTAATGAAGCATCATGATATTAGAATTTTTTGATTTGTTGGACATTTGCCTAGTTTCTGTGAACCGGTCCATCTGGCTCCTCCATAGGTTGCCTAAAGTGCTGGAGAGCCCAGGCTCTCAGGGTCTGTGGCTCAGAGGTTGTCTGCCATGCATGAAGACTGGCTCAGAATTTGAGCCCAGAGTTTTCAGACTCTTGAAACAGTGGGCCCTGAGGGCCGACTAGTTCCATGTTGTTAGAAAATGGAAGCTCAGTTGCATGGCATTTGGGAGCACCTCCCTGCACACTGCCTCACCAAGCAAAAGTAGTGTAGCTGGCACTGAATGTCTTTCAGAAAGCCTTTCTGAAAGGCAGTATTTGGATATGGCATGCAGGCCACATGTATGCATAATCTGTCTGGTCCTTGTGGTTAAGAAATGATCCTCTTGAGCTCTGATCTACAGGATGTGGAAACCAAGGCAAAGAAAGGAACACAAAGAAGAAGAAATGACAAGCATGGAGCTATAGGGCAAGGACAAGCCTAACATCAGAGAGTAGGAAAAACTGCAGCACTTTTAACTGCAGCTCTCAACAGGCTTTGAAGCTCAGGTAATCTACTTTAATTTTTGCAAAAGTTCACAGATAGGCCTTAAGTGGGCCTTTAAAAAGTAACATTTATAAAGCTAAAAGAGAGGCCAGTGTGCTAGGAGGCAGTTAATACTTCAGGTCTCATTACATCTAGAAATACGGTTTACTCTCTGTCTAACAGTCAGGGTACTAGTCTTACTGCAGGTTAAGTGATGGGTGGGCAGGGTTTATTGCTCTGCCAAATTCAGGTTTTTGGTGATAAAGCACTTACATTTATTGCAGCCACATATGCCCCTCTGCTATCCTGTTAATCAAAACTTTCCTTGTTCTTCCTTTACTTCCAATGTACTTCCAGAACACTTTTGTATTGGTGCTAATGCCACTTGCTAGCTATTTCTCAGTTTGTGTCTTTCCCATATATGGGTATGCAATATAAGAGTATATTTGTACTATACTCTTAACTTTTGTTCAGTAATGTAGCAGATTTTTAAAAGTTTTTAGTTGCAAATCATTCAAGAGCTTATACTTGAGGCAAGCAACTTTCTTGATTATACTTTCTATTTCTGTTCCTGTTCATTTGAATCAAGATAACATGTCCATGTGTCCCTAATATTGTTTCTTTGTAGATGATACAAAATTGTTCCAGGTAGCCAAATCCAAAGCTAATGAGAAAAATCTACAGAAATATCTCATAATTGAGAGAATGAATAGTAAAGTGACAGGTGGCATTTTTAACACGCTTGAGACAAAGGAATGCATAGGGGTAAAAAAACAAAAACAAAACCCGTATGTCACAGAGGTACTCCAGGACAAAGTTACTTTGAGGATTCACTGTTTGGCATGCATGGATATTCTCCTAAATTAGGTTTACTGTTGGGGTGTTGTTTGGTTTCTATCTTTAGCTAGTGTGAAGCTGTGTTCAGTTTTATTACTATAATACATACAGATAGGAGAATATTTGATATAAATAGGGACCTATTGAATTTACAATTGTGCAGATTTTGCGAAATCTGGGCAATGCCTGTGGAATCCTCATAAAAAGAAAAACTTACCAAAAATAAAAAGCTAGCTCCACTGATGGAGCCAGCAGTCCTCAGTGCACTGTGGCAGCCCGCTGGGGTGGGGAAGGGAAGGGGAGGATATGCCTACTTGAAGGGCTGCTGGGAAGATGGCTGCCACCTCCCCCTGCCCCTCGCCACTGATTGGCTGTAAGGGCTGCCTGTCATGTGGCCTCACCTCTCTCCTCCAATTGGTGGCAAAGGGGCAGGGCTTCAGGACAGACAGCCCTCGCAGCCAATTAGTAGAGAGGGGTGCAGCCATATGACAGCCAATCAGTGGCAAGGGGCAGGGCCACTGGAGCCCCATGGCCAATCAGAGGCATGGTGGGTCACTACACTCGGCCCATGAAGTGACTGCCTGATCCACGTTTTGCCAGCAAAATTGGGAGGCAGCCCCCACGAGTTAGGTAGGTCTCTAGATATAAATATAATATTGATGTCTCTTTATGTTTCAGCAAAGGTTATGTTTAGCAAGTCAGTGATTAACTTGAACAGCCTACAGTTGTTCACACACAGAAGAATAAATGACTAAGAATTAACTTTTGACTTAGTTTGTTTATTGGTCCTCCATGCAGGGGCAAGCCTGAGTCTGGCCAGATAATGATATCTTTACATTGTAAAAGAAGCCTAACGCGTACATGGTTTAAGAGAGACAGCATAATATCTAAAAAGGATGCAAGATTGTAAAATGGTAAATATGCCTGGAGGGGAGGGCAGGAAATTACTGGCATAGCAGGAAGCCCCCTAGAAATGAAGGGGTGATATGTGTTAATTGCCAGACTGGCAAAGGTACTTAAGCCTACTTAGAGAGCATGGTTTTATCTTCTCTTCAGTCTTCCCAGGTACAACTTTTTATCTTCAGACCCCCAGCCAAGGGTCAGAGCTAGAGGCTGCATTTAGACCCTTGAAGCTGGCTTAGAGCTGCATCATTAAATTTAAAATATACGGTTAAAACAAGGCAATGTTCTGGCATTTTTCTTTTGTTTACTCTAATATCTGTGTCTGTTGTTCATCATAGGATTACTGGTTTCTTATGCTTGTTCTGTTTTTATCATAAATCATTTTGTTGTTTGTCCGTGGAAGGAGTAACTTCTGGACAGGTGATAGTCCAGGCTAACCCTCTTCACAGAGAGGAGGACCTATAATTTCTTTCATAACCTAAAATAGGGGCTACTTGGGGCCAGCATAGGTTCCTTCTCTGCATCCAGAATCCAGTATAAGGGCATAGGAACTGAGGTGCTGGGATAGGGAGCTATCTCAGGGCAACTTTGGTCTGGTCCCTGAAAACATCAGCTAAATGTACAGCATCAGTCAAAAAACCAAACAAAATGTCAAAAATAATTAGAAAAGGAGTTGCAAATAAAGGAGAAAACACCATCATATAAACCCATGGTGCTCCCACATCTGGATTGTTGTATACTAGTCTGGATTCCCTATCACAAAAAGGACATTGTAGAACTAGAAAAGGTGCAGAGGAGGACAGAGGCATAACAAGTAGTTTTTGCCTACTGGGTAGTGATGGCGGCAGCAGCAGTCACCAGTCTTGTACCTCCTTTAATTCAGCAGTTGGGCTTAGTGTCACACTCACCTTAACCCCTTGTTACACTGGAAAAGCATTACAAAAATGATCATGGACGTGGAATACCTTCCATAGGAGGAGAAGACTGGCAGGGCTAGCTCGCATCATCTTAAAAAAGAAACAACTGAGAGAAACGGTGATAGAGGTCTAGAAAATCATGAATGATGCAGACAAAGTGAAAAGGAAAGTTATTTGCAGTATCTCATAGTACAAAATTAGGAGGCTTCCAGTGAAATTATCAACATCAGGTTTAATAGAAAAGGACATGTTCTTTTTTTTCTTTCTACATACTGCATAACTAACAGTGGAACTCATTATCCCTCCTGTTGTAGAGGCCAATAGTATAACCGGGTTAAAACAGGGATTAGACAAATGTATACCTCATGGTGAAGTATGACAAGGCAGCAACCATTTAAAGCAATTTTGCTTCATAATTGAGTTGTATAGGTGAGAAAGAGTAAGGGAAAGAACTGACATCACCCAGATCCACTCCTTCCTCCTAGAGCTGTTGCCATGTCTGAAGTCAAATGTGCAGATCTTGGATTGGTCTCTTCAGTCATCTCCAGTTTCACCAATGTCTTCTCTTTCAACTGGAAGACTGAAATCCTTGTGTTGAGCTACTGCTGTTACTGGTGAGACACACTTATGGAGGATAGATCTACTGGTGGCTATTAAACAAAGAAGTTAGGGATGTAACCTACTGATAGTGACTACAAGGGGATTACAGGGCATGAATCAGTGTAAACATGCCTGTTTCTTACATTTTTCCAATAAAGCATCTGCTACTTGCATATATTGGAAGAAGAATATAGGTTTGGATGGATTTTTCGTCTGACCCAGTAAGGTAATTCTTAATTTAAAGGTATAGGCACTTTTACTCTACCTACCAAAGGTATGTGTGTTTGAGCTCATGACTTTCTTGTATAAGAAGCAGGTGACAAAATCCCAGACTACTAGTATAACTCCTACTGAGTTATGTCCATTAAAAAAGGAGCGAGATAAAGTAAAAGAGAATGATTTATGACCACAATGAGAAATATGGTTGTGTATCCATTTTTTAACTTTTCATACTATGGGAGACTATCAGTTACTTGGTCACTTTTAAAGACTTCTTCTGTATTGACCAACAGATTTAGAATTCATTTTTTGCAACTCAAATTCTGTAAGAAGCCCTTATGCCTAAGTATCTTAAGCAAGAAGTGGCTTATGGTTCTTTTTTCTTTGGTAACATTACCATCCCAGTTCGTGTTTAGTATTTCACCTGTAGTAATATTAACCCTACACACCAGGAAGTTTAAAATTCCAAACTGTTATAATTGTGTATGGACTGAAGAAAAGAGCCATCATAAAATTGTGCATCACTTTCATAAATGGTAATTTTGGTTAGTGTTTCACCAAATGATGATATTGCGGGATGGATGCCCTGAATTAGTCTGACAAAGGGTTCCAAGAAAATCTCAAAACCCTGGAATCTAGATTGCTTGGTCCTTTATCTTGATGTTGTGGCCATATGCTTTACAATTATCTTTTATATATTAATTGCAGTCTTTTAGTATAGTACAATGTAACATACTGTTACTTACGATATATCGATGACATCTTCATCATTTGGAGTGAGAACCTGGAATCTCTACTTGAGTTCCACCAGAAATTCAACAGTCACCATCCCTCCATCCGACTTTCTTTAGACTACTCCAACACCAACATCCCCTTTTTAGACACGAGGATCAGTATCCAGAAGGGTAAAATACAGACCACAGTATACAAGAAACCCACGGACCAACATACATATCTGCACAGAACCAGCAATCACCCGAAACACACCAAAAAAGCAGTGATATACAGCCAAGCCCTCAGATACCACCGCATCTGTACTGAAGAGAACACCCGGGATTGCCACCTCACCAATCTTAAAAAGGCTTTCACCCAGCAAGGACACTCCTCCAGAGAGGTAGATCGCACGTTTGAAAGAGCCACCTGGATACCACGTGAAGAACTGCTGCAGTACAGAAGAAAAACACCCACAAATCGCACACCGCTGGTGATGACCTATCACCCATCCCTTGAACCTACACGGAAAATCCTCAAAAAATTGCAACCCATATTAGAAAAAGACCCTATTCTTAAAAAGATCTTCCCAGAGCCACCCATCCTAGCCTTCAGACAAGCACTGAACCTCGCCAACCTCATCACCAGAAGCAAACTTCCTCAACCCCAGAACACACCAAAAGGATCCAGACCGTGCCATGACAAGAAATGCAAAACCTGCCCCCACATCTCCACCACCCCCACTATTACTACACCCCACAACAGAGCCATCAGCATCCCAGGATCTTACAGCTGCACCTCCAGGAATGTAGTATACCTCATCCAATGCACCAAATGCCCTGATGGAAGATATGTAGGAGAGACCAGACAACAACTGCGCACCAGAATGAATGCACACCGGAAATCCATCAAAGACAGAAACACCCAATTACCGGTGGGGGCACATTTCTCACAGGAGGGCCACTCTCTCTTCAATCTCTCAGTCCTGATCCTCAAGGGAAATTTACACAACACATCCCAGAGATGAGCCTATGAGCTCCATTTCATCAACCTGCTGGATACTAGAGATCAGGGACTAAACATAGACATTGGATTTTTGATACATTATAATCTGCCTGGCAACTGACTCCCCAGCCCAGCCCCTGGCTTGTTTACTTTTCATTCCATCCAGGAAGAGCACACACCAACTGCTGCAGCTTCCTGAGCCTGACAAAGGGTTTTTGAACCCGAAAGCTTGCTTAATAACTATTCTCCAACCATTTGGGTTGGTCTAATAAAAGATATCAAATTCACCCAAGGAAACTTGTCTGCCTATATCCTTAGACCAACACGGCTACAACCTAAAACCCATGTAACATACTGTACACTTGTGAGACTTACTAATATTTTTGGAGTTACAGTACATATGCATGCAAGGAGCAGATTATTCCCTAGAGCCTAAGAATACTACCCTTTTTTTTTTCTTGTAATGGTTATTAAAGCCCAAGGGTGCCTATTTAGCTGAGTCAGCTGGTACACTACAAGTTAATTTCAGAAGCTAGTGCTACAAATTGCTTCCTCTCAAATACCAGGAAATGATAAAGGTTCTGAAGTTATTCTAAACCTTCTAGCTGAACTTTGCAGTTAAGCATGGAGATGACATTAACGGGTGCCTTAGTCGGCTTAATGTGTTTTGTCTGTGCTTTACATCAGTGCCAGTGACATCTATAAATAGGATTTTGAAAGTGAGCTGTTACTTGAGCCAAAAAAGTTAATCTATTTAGCATTTGCATAAAACGTTTTTAAATGGGAAAAATTCTTATCTCATTCTTTGCAACTATGCACAAATGTGCGTGTGTCTGTGTTTTTCCCCTGTTTTTAAGTATTCTTATAGGGACAGTCATATGAAAACAAGACCTTTATTGCTAAATAGTTTATTCTTTCAGCTTATGTCTCACATGAAGTTGGAAGTCTGACTGTGCCAGCCTAATCCTCTTCAGGCAAGTAATTATAATGCCTCAGTTCTTCATATGGAGGCTAAATACACATGCTCTTACCCTCAGTGAAGATATTGAACTAAATCTTCATTTGCCCAGGAGCAGATGTCAGTTGAGCTGGTGCAATGGTGTTGGATAGGGAGTGGAACAAATGGTAACCCAAAGCCATGTTTTTGGTTCCCCTGCTCTGAAGACTGGCAGCAGGGCCCTTATTTGTGACCCCAGACCCAGGAGGCAGCAGTCACCAAGCCGGGGGGCTGGGGGGGGGCGGGTTCTGGGTCCACTGGCAAGCGCGCTCAGGACCCCCCCACCTCATGCTCCTGTGGGATCCTCCATCCACCCCAGCATCTCAGCATTCACGAGCTGCCTGGTACCTTGAGGTATGTAGAAAAAACATTTAAAGCTGTGTCTATGTCCAAATCATCAAATCTTTCTGAATCTCTCCAGATTGATTCAGAGGGTTCCGATTCGATTTGGAGAGATTAAAGGATCTTCTGATTCAATTTGGATTCAGAGATTCTGCCACCACATCGGGCTGAATCTCTGCTGAATCGAATCAGCGAATGAAGCTTTGCACAGCCCTACTATGTAGAGCTTTCAATGTCAGGTTTTGTTACTGTGGAAAATGTCAGTTTCCCTGCTGGCACCAAGGCAGGTACAGTGGACTTCATAGATTTCATAGATTTCATAGACATTAGGGCTGGAAGGGACCTCGGAAGATCATCGAGTCCAGCCCCCTGCCCAAGGGCAGGAAGTCAGCTGGGTTCATAGGATCCCAGCAAGAT
>NW_005842957.1:297030-331372 GCF_000455745.1 Alligator sinensis | reverse complement strand
CAGGCTAAAGAGTCCCAGGGCTCTCAGCCTGTCATCGTAGGGTCTGCTTCCCTGACCTCTGATCATGCGCGTGGCTCTTCTCTGGACTCTCTCAAGCTTCTCCACATCCTTTTTGAATTGTGGAGCCCAAAACTGGACACAGTACTCCAGCTGCGGCCTCACTAAGGCCGAGTACAGGGGGAGAATGACGTCCCGGGATTTGCTTGAGAAGCATCTATGGATGCAAGCCAGCGTTTTGGTCGCTTTACTAGCCGCCGCATCGCATTGCAGGCTCATGTTCATCTTGTGGTCAATGATGACGCCCAAGTCTCTTTCTTCCATAGTGCTAGCCAACATAGCACTGCCGAGCCTATAAGGATGCTGCGGGTTTTTTTTCCCAAGGTGGAGAACCTTGCATTTATCGGCGTTGAACACAATCAGATTCTCGTCCGCCCACTTGCTGAGCCTGTCCAGGTCAGCCTGGATCACCTGCCTGTCTTCTGGCATGGATGCTTTTCCCCAAAGTTTGGTGTCATCGGTGAACTTGGCCAGTCCGCTTCTGACTCCAGTGTCCACATCATTAATGAAGATGTTGAACAGTATGGGTCCAAGGACAGAGCCTTGGGGGACCCCACTGGTCACAGGACACCACGATGAGTGACTTCCATCAATTACTACCCTCTGGGTCCGACCCCAGAGCCAATTTTCCAGCCAGTGGATCGTGGAGGACCCAAGGCGACAATTGGCCAGTTTCTCCAAGAGGTGATCATGGGAAACCAGATCAAAGGCTTTTTTGAAGTCAAGATATATGACATCAATCTCTTTTCCCTTGTCCAGGTGATAGGTCACCTGGTTGTAGAAGGAAATTAGATTGGCCAAGCAAGACCTACCCGCAACAAACCCGTGCTGGCTATCCCTTAAGATGTTGGTGTCGGCCAGTCCATTAAGGATGGCCTCTTTAATAAACTTTTCTAAGATCTTCCCCGGGATAGAAGTCAGGCTAATGGGCCTATAGTTAGCCGGATCCACTTTCCTCCCTTTCTTGAAGATAGGCACTACATTGGCCTTCTTCCAGTCTTCAGGCACTACACAAGAGCACCAAGAGTTTTCAAAGATCCGTGCTAGAGGCTGGGCTATGATGCTCGCCAGCTCCTTGAGTACCCTGGGGTGAAGATTGTCAGGGCCGGCTGACTTAATTGTAAAATAAAGCATGGCATGCACAGTGGTAAATCCAAAGGTGTAATGAGCTGTTTTTGTATCTTAGCAGTGGCAGTTGGGGCAGTGGTGGCAGTGACCACTGCAAAACTTGTGCCCCCTCTAACCTGGCTCTCTGGGCTAGCACCCCACTAGGCCAACCCTAGTTTTAAACTCCCAGAAACCTGAGTCTATTCAGAATACTTTCCTAGAATTGGTCAACTAAAGATCCCTTTATTAGGCCTTGGTAAAAGACAGGTGATAAATCTATGTAATCTTTCCCTCTCCCCTCCTCATACCCATGTCATTCTTCCCTCTTCACTTTGATTTCCAGCAGGGCGTTATGGGTATAGGTGGAGGGAGAGTTGAGGGTTTTTTTGTTTTGGTGGGGTTTTTTGTTTGTGTCATGAGAACATATGTGATAGGAATGTTGTGGTTAATATGTGGGAAAAGAAACAGTGTGCCAATATCTTGGGGTTTTATACTTGTTCTAAATACAGTATATTGGCACTTGCCTTTTTTTTGATTGCTATAAGCAAAAAAGAAAAAAATGGAAAAAATATCCCATCACTATAAGATTTAATGGGTGAAATCCAAGTGTCCAAAAGTGTAGTAGAGTTTGGATTTAATCTGTATTTCAAACCAAGTTCTGAAGTACTCTGATCTCAACTTCTGGTTTGGGCCTGCAATCAGCATGGTTGCATAAGCACATAGCCAACAGAAACAGAATTTAATGTGGGGCCACTGACTGATTTTTGTCACAGAACCAGCTGTGTACAGCTACTGCTCAGCAAAACAAGTAGAAACAAAACAAGTAGAAATGAGTCCGAGGCCCTGTATGGTAACTGGCAATGTGCACCAAAGTATCATTCATTTTTTTTACTGGTCTCCCAACTTGAGTCATCAAAATGGCTGTAAAACATAAAGAAGTGGCATGTTTTTAGTCAAATGGGAATGGCTGGCAGTTATTCAGTATGGAGCACAATGTGATTGGATACTCAGTGCCAAAGGCAGCTTTCAATCCCCCTTCTCCTCTTATCACCTCTTCTAAAGGGCTAAGTACAGACAGTCAAAAATCCTGAGGCTGAATTGGTTCAATCTTCACAGGTTAGTCTAAGCTGTGTAGATTGAAGCAATAAGCAAGTGAACAGACATTCTCTTTTGGCTCTGGAAATGCAGCCACATGCCTGCAGTGGCTCAGACCAGAAGCTGGGGGGTGCTACAGCAAGCCTCACTGCCTGGCTGGAGTAGGCAGCTTGGGTCAAGACTAGCCTGCCCAGCCTGCAAGGTGGAGTTTGCAGGGGAGGTTCAAAGCATCCTGGGATTCTGGGGGACTGTAAGTTAACTTGAATCTGGAGGGGATCTGGGACAGAAATTCAGTAAACCAATTTAAAATAAATCAGTTAAGTCTGATACTAAATTCATCTAGGTTTATCTTAAATCAGTTTTGGCCATTTTGAAAGTGGTTTAGGTGCACTGACCTTCTGTTGTGTTACAGTTTTGAACCAGTTTTCCATCATTTATATTGGTTTATGTGTAACTTCTGTTCCTAGCCTGATGTCTCTCTCACTCATGGAAGTGATCCCTTGGTACCAGGTATTTGTTCAGTACAGATGAGCTTCCCTATATTTCCTATGAGGAGACACTTCCAGTTGCATCTTTTTTTTTCTAAATGCCCAGTTGAAACAGGTAGGATATGTTCGGTAATTTAGACAAAGCTGAGTTATAATAGTGGTGGTAGTATGCATAGTTCTGGTCTGGCAGACATGGTATAGAAGTACTTTGTAGGCCTGAGGTGCCATACAGAGTTAGAAGCCTTGCAAGAAATCTCAGTGTATCTTTCCACTAAAAACACTGCAGCTCTTAAGCCTTAGTGCTGCCGACTTCCCTCCCTCTCATCCCGAGAGGAAATGAACAGTATAAAAAATTTGGCAGATAAAAATGATTTTTAGAATTAAGTCTGACATTTTATTCATACTCATTTGACATGTCTGGATATTAGAGCATCAGTAGCATTTTATAATCCCTTATTACAAGGTCCTGAATTTGGAGGACTGTTTCATTCTGAATTTTCATGCTCACACAGGTTAAATCAGAGTCCTAATGTCAATTTTCAATATAGATTTTTACTGGTTTGATAGATTATGCATTTGTCCTTTCCGAATATTCAGCAGTTCACAGATGTGTTATGTTGAAACAGCAAGACTGTCAGAGCAAGGGTATTGTAAAGAAAAAAGCTTTTATACAAATTGCAGGCTGCAGATGGATTTGGAGAATGCCATTCCATGTGAGGATGATGTGGGGCAAGGGAGCAATTCCCTCCCTTCCCTTGTATTTCCTGACATGTAGAGCTGCCAATTATCCTAGAAAATGCCAAAATGTTAATATTATCCTTTTATGAAATAGCGCGGGAAGAAGAGGCATCAGCTGACAGTGAAATCTTCAATTATCATGTGAATGCTTTTTGATCATATTAGTCAAGGTTGATTTTAAAAATGTGGTCTTGGTGATAAAAGGACAGACAGTAATCTCTCTAGCAGCTGTTTCTTTTCAAATAAGAAAACATTAACAACTGGGTGAAGAAGCTAGTAGGTGTGGGCATATAGCACTTAAGGCAGCTTGTACACACCATGGGGGTTTGATTTGGTTTAGTTCTCCCTAAATCTAAATGGTGGATTTTTAAAAACACCACTTCCATTTAGGGAGAATTAAACCGAACTAAACCCCCGTGGTGTGTACATAAGGATGGGGGCCCGATCCTTACCTGCCTCTTCGGCAGCGAGGGGATGGGAGGGAGGATGGCTGCTGGCAGGTAAAGCGGTCCATGAGCTGTGCAGGGCCCCCCAGGTGTCTTCCGCCTGCTGGCAACCGGTACCTAGGCAGTCCCATGGGGCGCCATAGCCGCAGAGGGAAGCATTGGGCTCCCATGCAGCTTAAGCAGACAGGCAGGCTCCAGGGAGAAAAAAAAAAGGTCAGACTTGCCGTTTGTTTTTTTTTCTCTTCAGTGGAGCCTGCTATGGTAAGAGCTGGTTTAGGATTATAATGTGTATTTCTGAATTGCAGACTGTGAAATAGGAATTCCTTGTTTTCTGGATCACTGTCTGAATACAGGAGTCTAGCAGCTGCAGTGAAAATGATGTTCAGTAGATTTCTTGGAGATTATCACTGTCCCCTTCTCTGTCTTGACATAATCAAACATTTATATTTTTATATTTATTGCTCTATATCACAACAAAGCAATGTGTAAAATCCTTGAGCATGAGTTGTTTCCAACCTCTGCTTTACTGCTTGCCTAATGGATTCATAAGAGGATAATTCATAGTCATGGTAACTTTCTCTCACCTTTAATTAGATATAAAATTTCACTTCTTATGTAGATTAAATATTTTGAAAAGCCTACTTTTTTCTTTGACATTTAATTCTCCATATCAAATATAGTTTGTATAAATGGAACATATTCAAATAGAGTATTCTGGGAGACGTTTATACTTAACAGAGAGAAGGATCATCCTAATGCATGAGAGCTGGGAAATCAAAATTCCTGTTCTCGAGAAAGACATAAAATTTGATGGTGATTCTCACTAAATCACTGACTTCTCTGGGCCTCACTTTTTCACTTCTAAATGCTTAGCCGCATCATTTACTTGATTCTTGAGAGTTAATATTTTTCAAGTATGTTAAGATTCAAGTGGAAAGTGTTCTGGAAGTACAATATTATTAATAATGGATACATACAAGCCTTAATTATTAATATATGATACGTAGTTAATGATTAGGGTGTATTATTATTCATTCTGTACTAAAGTATGTAGTAAAACAAATAGCATTTTTACTTTCTGTAATAATTGTTAAACATAAAGTAAGGTCATAAATTCTTATATAATAAGGAAGCTTTGAAGGCAGGCTATTTTGGGAAAGATTTTCAAATTCTTCTTAATACATATTTCTTTCAGCCCTATTGGAGTCTGTTTCAGATGCATTCTTTTTCTGTGCCATAAATATGATTTCCTAATAAACTAATTATAAATCTATCCTTTTTGTAGACACTAAAATGTCTTAACTACATTTCAGATAGCCTGAACCCATCAGTTGTTGTAGTTAAAGCAGAAGTGTAGCTACATTTGATCAGTTCTTGTAGCTAGAGCAGGGGTAAAAAACTCATCTGGCCCTGTGGCCCAGAGCAATGGTGCAGGGCTGGTTCATCAGCCAGATCAAGCCCATAGGCATCCCCTCAGCGCCTGTCCCTCCCACAGACTGGATGCAGCATACAAAGTGCCTGCTCCAGGTCCTGTGCCCAGCCAGTCTTGAGTCTGAGCTGCCTGCAACACCCCCAGCTGCTCCAGAACCTGCATGTGGCACCTGCTGGCACCATTTGCAGCACAGTGCTGGGCCCAGGAGATGAGGGGTACCACATGCAGCAGAGATCCTGGACCAGCCAGAATGGGTGCCATACATATTGTGGATCCTGGAGCAGGCACCACGTGCAGTGCACATCCCAGGACCTATATGTGGGGATGGTCCAGCACAGGCCGCTTGTGGCATGTGGGTTAATTCAGACCCAGGGGCAGAGCTGGGGGCCAGGTGACGAGCCAAATCCATCTGATATCTTTGACACCCCTGAGCTACAGCATTAAGTATGGAAAGGCCAGATACTTAATAATGTAAATATTTAACTAGCATTGTTTAAAATGAATTTCAGTGAGAGAGAAAGAGATAGATTTCTTTGGTGTGGATTTGGAGCCATTTATGAAATATATTGTATTTGTATTAACATATGTTATTCATGCAATGAATAGCACTTCTTAGCAGCTTTTTTTTGTAGGGAAGGTGACCTAAAAACTCAAAGAACAACGTATAAAATCCCTTTTCTGTTTCTAAATTTTTTTATAGAAAAATCCCAAACCCTTTTCTGTTTCTAAAATTTTTTATAGGAAATTCCCTTCCTCCTCCAAATTAAGAAAACATCTTTATTTTCAACAATTATTTTCATTAAAAGAATAATTTTTCAGCTAATAAAAATACTGTGAAATTCTAGAAAGTTTGAAAATAGCTAGTATGTAGAATGTCAGGGTGGGGTTATAACTAAAGGAGGAAATAATGTCCATGTCTACGCATTTCTTGTCACATATTCATCAGACTGTGTCCAGCCAGAATCATCTACCATACTGGACACTAATTTATTCCATGGCAAGTTTTGAAAACTGGTTCTGTATCTTACTAGATTAGGGTCTATGTTTAAGTTCCCTTCCAAGATCTACATCAATAGAAGAGTGCAGTATTTTAATCGTATTGTTAATGATGGGCTGAGTGAATGTTATAGTCCATGACAGGACAGAACTTTACTTTGGAGGTCCTTTGATTTCTCCTTCTCAGTCTTCTGCCTTCTCAGTCTGTGTAAGTAACTATACATGTCTGCTGGCATCTTTTTAAAGTAAAACACCCTCTAGCCTTAGATTTAAGTGTAATATATTTGGGGGGAAGGGTTCTTTTAACTGTCTGGTTTCTTTATTTTAAAAAGTGTATTTCCTGTAAGAAAGCTGTCCTGTACTACTTGTTAATAAAGTATAAAAACTATGTATTTTATATAAAAAGTTGAAATTTTGTACAGTTCATCATTAGAAAATGCTCTATAAATTACTCTCATTTTGGAATGCATATGTCATAGCCTGTTGGTCTGAGAAAAAGAGATACACAAAGGTCTTGGGTCAAAGGCAATATCTTTTATTAGACCAACTAAATAGTAGCAAAAAAATGCCTTTCTTTGCAAGCTTTCAGGTGCATACACCCTTCTTCAGGCTGAGGAGAATTCAAAGATTGTACAAGTCCTCCTAGGTAGAAAAGAAATTCCATTTTGCACAAGGGAGGCAGAGGGTGGAAGTTTTATTCCCCTGGGTATCTCAGAGTCCTTTTGTGAGAGTGTTGCTCCGTGATGTGCAGATTAGACTGTCTTCATCCCTGGAGGTGTCCGATGTCAGAAGCAGACAGGGAGGTGAAAAATCCTTCTTTCTTGGTTAGCAACGAAATTTACTTTTCCAAACAGCTAAAATATGCTATCTTCCATGTTTCAGGGTTCTGTTTTGTAGCCCTGTTGGTCTGAGAAAAAGAGATACACAAAGCTTTTGGGTCAGAGCTGATATCTTTATTACACCAGCCTAAAACCTTGAAAAGAGAGGAATGTTTTTGCTACTATTTAGTTGATCGAATATAAGATATTGCTTCAGGCTGTCTGTCCATCTGCCTGAAATATTTTCACATTTCCTTCTCTTCTTAGGAGGGATTCGGTTTAAGGAGAGACTTAAATTGTTTCCCCCTTCACTAGAGGTGAGTGTTAAGCCAGACATCAGAGAATATGCTACAAAAAAAAGATCCCATTACTCCCCTAACCCTAGAGAAGATAGCAGAGATATTACTTAAAGTGACTTTTATCCTAATAGAATTTTCTTTGCTACTAGCACATGAAGCAAATATGAGGGTCACCTTACATGAAAACATGGACTGGCATCTTTTCAGATGCTTTGCAGCTATCAGGTGCACAATTACTGTATTTTTCATTGAATCCCTCTGTCTGGTCAGGGGCCCAGAACATTTGTGTATGCTTTCCTTTTATTTGCCCGGGGTTCCACAATCTGAAGGTGCTGATGGATGAAGAGCTCTCATTCTAATTGGAAGCTATGTTAAACAAGAGTTGGCTCACTTCTCTATGCTTTAAAGAAAGCCAGGCCACCTGTTTAGGATCTTTGGACAGGTAGTAATGAACATGATAGATAATGATAACTTCACCCAAGTAATTAAACCAAAAACATTATGATCCTGTAACGTATCTAACCCTGGTCTTGCACCAGAAGATCTTCATCCCAGATTTAAAGAGGCCAGAAAAGGTTGACCAGATATTTCTTCCATAGTTCTTCTACACTGAATTGCCTAGATACATGAGTGGTGTTCCAGCTCTGCTAGTTCTCATGCAGGCACTGTATGGGAAGACTGATGTGAGGTGGCTATTTGGTACATAGTTGCTTCTGTCAGATGGATTTAAACTATAATTTCCTTGAGAGCAATCCTGGACAGTCTTGGAGGGTCTGAGTCCACTGCAAGTGCTCATATACCAAGGGTGGGCAAAATACGGCCCACGAGCCAGATGCAGCCAAATCTGCAAATGGAGGGCATTTGTCTGGCCTGTGGCCGGTTCCTTGGTCCCACCTGGCCCAAGCGTCACTCACCCATGGAACATCCTGCCATCCCCAAGGCCCACAGTGGGGCTTGGATGGCTCTGTGGTGGGACTGCCTTTCTAGGCACCCTGGGCAGTGTCGGGTCCTTCTGGCTGCCACCACCACTGCCCCCAACCCCATGGTACTGGCAGGGACCCACGCTGTACAACCCCAACCCAGCCTACCCCATGCTGGCTCCAGGCTCTCCTGTTGGGGCTGAGCAGCAGCAGCACCTATAGGAAACTGTTGCTTGGCAAAGGAGAAATGTGACCCCACTCTCACCACCGCTGGGCAGTTCTCACTGCAGCCGCCCAGAGCCTGCACCGTGCCTGACTGCTCCGCATCTTTGCCACCAAGGCTGCCCTGCGGCTGCTCTGCACTGTCACCACTGCCATGCTGGGCAGCTGAGAGGCGGTGGTGATACAGACGCAGGGGAGCCTGGAGTGGCACAGGCTCTGGGTAGTTACAGCGAGAGCTGCCCAGTGGTGGCAAGGGGCAGGAGCCACTTTCTCCCACACCGAGCAACAGTTTGTCCTTAGCACCCACTGCTGCTGCTGCTCAGCCTGGACGGGCAAGTCTGGAGGAGGTGCAGGGCAGGCTGGGTTGGGGCTGTGCAGCATAGGCCCCCACTGATACCGCAGGGCTGGGGGCAGAGGGAGCAGCAGCTGGAGGGAGCTACCACTGACCGGGCTGCCTAGAAAGGCAGTCCAGCTATGGAACTGGTCAGCCCCACTGTGCGCCCAGGGGGCTGCAGGATGTGCCATGAGTGGGCAGTGCAGAGCAGGTACGGAACAGGGCTGGGGCTGCTTGCTGTTGGTGGTGGTGGGGAGATGCTGCAGGGCATGCAGGCTCCAAGCTATTGTGGAGCAGGTGCTGACTAGCTCAGGGGTGCATGTGGAAGGGCTCCCATGCACACCCCACTATACCCTCAAACCCTGCCCTACAAACCCCATAACCACACCCTCCCTCATACTCAATCACACACTCCACAAACCCCATACCCACCCACCCACATCCACACATACCCCCACACACTCCTCCACAAACACACATACCCACACACATCCACTTCTCCCCCACAAACCCCATACCCACCCCCACCCACCTACCTACACACCTACTCCCCAATATACAAGAGTAAAACTTCACTTTGAGCTATTATGCAATGACCTCTATATACACAGCAGAAACACATACAAAAATGGACAATTAAAAAAAAATTAAAATACATTATTGAGGATGTTTGATTTTTAGTATTTAATTTGGGAGTTTTTTTCTGGTTCCAAGATGGCAAATCCCCTTCCTGAAAGGAGTACTTCTGGGGGCAAAGGGAGGGACTTCACATGGCAAAGGTTAAGGAGCAGGACTTCCGGTCCCAAAATGGCAAACATGAGGTGGGGCACTTCTCAAGGGGTGGGGCCACCCTTGCGGCCCTCGACAGCTCACCAAAACTCACTAAGCAGCCCTCCATCCAAAATAATTACCTGCCCCTGTTATATACCATCTCCTCTGTTCTCTTCCATTTTTGTTTAACTGCTCTTGATTAAGTTGTTGCATTTGACCTGGTATCACTAACAGAAAAAAATCTTTGTCTTTAGGAAAAGAAAGTGTATCTTGTTTCTGTTTTGAATTCTAGCCTTTTTTACATTACTCCTCTGCATTGGCAATGCATAGGGGGTGCACGTGCACCCCCTGAGTGTGGTGATGCACCCCCTGTGAAAAGACACCGCTGACAGTGTCAGCGGCTCCTGCAGGCAGTCACCTCACCACCACCCCCCTCACCAGCAATACTGCTGGCAGTGTCTGCAGGCAGTCAGCAATCACCACCGGCAATGCTGCCGGCAGCATCTGTGGGTGGTCACCAACCCCTGGTTGGCGCTCGCCACCTCCCCCCACCTCCACTCCCCACTTACAACCACCGCTCTCCCACTGCCAACAGCACTGCTGTGCCCCTCCAGCCACTGGTGGCACGCGTCATTCATGCTCCTCTGCAATTAATGGCAAAGACTTGACCTGGGAAGCACTAGAGCCATGTTTATTTTATATTGGATCCTTTCTTTAATCCCAGGAAAAGATTCTTGCTTTGGCCAGAGGGTCACTTTACCCTAAAAATCCAGAAGACCACAGTGAAGAAGGAACTGGAGCAGCATCTGCATCTACCAACCTGGTTAATCTATGACTCCCAGATTCTCTTTATGATTATCATAACATGCTAACAAAAACAGATTATCTTTTTCTAGTTTTCCAATTATTCAAATAGCTGCAAATAAACATGTAGAGCCTCTGTGGGCTAGGTAGGCTGGGATTAAATTTTCATTTCTATAATTTGTGAAGACTTTGGAATTTTCTTTATGGTTTTCAGCTGGAATTTAGCTTTAGTTAGTTGGTGCTGGATAGTGTGCAAAATAAACACGCAAGTTTCAGGTTCCTAGCTGAAAATGTCTTGTTCATATTCCAGGGAAAACTGGGCCAGGGAAAGATGTGCATTTAAATGTTGTGCTTTTCCAATTATTAATTTAAAAAAAATTAATGAGTGGAAATAAAATGTCCCACGTGGCTTGCCAGCTTCTTAATCATATTTGCTTGTATATTGTACATAATACAGAAGGCATTGCCTGGGTTTCTTAGAAAAGGAGATCAGAGAGAGAAGGATTGTGAAGAAGCTGCATTTTTAAATACGCATTTGCATACAATCAGACAATATTCAATCAACTCAATATATGTTGAGTGTACAAGCCTCAAGCCTCATTTGTACCTGGTCTTTGTAGGACATAGCTGGCAAAGCAGGTTTCTTTGCTCCCCTGTCCTATGGCTGGCTAGGAACTAATTCAAACCCAATAGTATTGTGCAGCCCTGGTGCTCTAAATTATGCCTAGCTAATTATGGCCCACAACAGTTGGATTTAAATCGGGAGATTACTTGAGTACAATATTTCCCTTCCAATAAATCCTGACCCCAACATTCACCCTATATTGGCCTTAAAAGCTTGGTTAGGAAATACCTAGACTGGCTGTTTATCAGATGCGGCCTCAGGAACCTGACTGGGGCCAGTTATGTATACTGCAGAATGTTTATGAAGTGGGATGAAGTTCATAAGCATTTTTCCTAAGCAGTTTTCTGCTTTTCACTCTTTGAAGAGCTTCAAATATCTGTCATCACAGAGTGAGAGGAGGGATGCAAAGCATGTCCTTTTGATAAGCAAACTTCATCTTTGTTCTGCAACACACCGAGTTGCAGGGTGAGATGTTAACTATTTAAAGATAGGAATTGAATCTTAGCACATTTAGTGGGAAGAAAATATTTTTTTAATATATCAAAAGAGCTCAAAATGAGGTCTAGTTTCTCTTTTGATGATATGCTCTGGTAGTTTTTCTCATCTCCAACATTTCACAACTGTTTGTTAGCAGCTTTCTTCTGAAATAAAGAGAAACAGACTTTAAAACACGTTATTGTCTTTTTTGGTGTTCTTGAGCACGGTGTTTAAACCACTGCACATTTTTCTAATCAGGATTACAAAATTAATTTTCATGGTTTATCCTCTGGTATTCTTTTTTCTGATGGTGCTTACTTGCATCTCTTTTGTGAATATTTTCATGCTTCATTGTTCAGCTGTTTGTCAAGAATCTCGGAACTGAAATGAAGTTTACAGAAAGAAAGCCTTTTTCTTAGGTAATTTAAATAACTAATCAAAGTTGCTCCATGTTTCATAGCTTTATTTGGTATCTGCCGTGATAACGGAAGATGTTACTCAGGTCAGAGGATGATGAATTTCTTCTTAGCTATTTATGTTCATTTATATTTTGACTGCAAAAATAATTTCATTTCATTACCATCAATGCAAAAGTTACGTGACCATTTTCTTCCTGTCAATATACATAACTTTGAGAAACGAGAGCCATCCCTCCCCCCACTTCAAAGGGCAAGCATGTGTTCTGTTTGCTCCTGATCTAACCTACTTACAGAAACCCGTGTAGGGCACGCATGCGTGTCTTGCAGCATCTCAAACCCCTTTGAGATGCTGCAAGACCCATGTGCAGGAACAAAAAAACATTCCCTGTAGTGCATATTTGCAGCATGGGGTCAAAATTAGACCCCTGGATAGGGGTTTAAAAAAAAGTGCCACAGAACAGCGGGGCAAGGCACAATCCTGGACCATACCTGAAGGCAATCTGGGAGTCGATCCTCCAGGAGAAATGCTCTGGGGATGTCAGGGCGGGGGTGTTGGGAGTGGAGCGGGTTGTCAGGGGATTTGTCGAGTGGAGGGGGATGTCAGGGGGTGTGGGGAGTGGCAGGAGGCAGGATGTCCCAGTGGGTGGGTTTGTGGAGGGGCTCGAGTGGGGGCTGCCACGCTCCTGCCCCCTCAACCCGGCCCCCATGGCGCCAGCAGCAGCAGGCAGTGTGGCTGTGGCTCTGCTGCAAGCACAGCAGGCAGTGACATGGCGCTGTGTGATCTGGACTCCATACATGCTGAACGGACCCAGCCCAACCCCCTAGCACACAGCCTGGGACAAGACAGGTCCATTCAGCATGTATGGAGCCTGGGTCACACAGCGTTGCATCTCTGCCCACTGTGCCTGCAGCAGAGCCACAGCTCTGCTTGCCGCTGCTGCAGGTTAGGGGGGCAGGCATGTGGCAGCCCCAGAGCCATCCCCGGGGTATCCTGGGCCTGGGGCATATCAACCCCTGCAAGGCTGGGGGGTGGTGAGTGGGGGGGTGTGGCGAGCAGCCAGAGTGTGGAGCTGATGGCCACAACAGAGCTAGTGGAGCATGGCAGCCTCAGCAGAGCCTGTGGCATGCGGCAAGACCCAGCCCAGCCCAGCACAGCTCACTAGCCTGTCTTTACACCGGAGCAGGATGCACGACTCTGGGAGTAGCAGCTCCTGTGCAAACACATGCTAGCAGCACAGCCCAGGCCAGCGGGCCGCATTTTCCATGAGGGTCAGGCATGTCCGAGCCTCATGGAAAATGTGCCCCGCTGGCCTGACCTGACCCGATCTGGCCCAGGCTGTGCAGCTAGCATGCATTTGCACAGGAACCATGCCTCCTGGAGCCACACGTCCTGCTCTGATGCAAAGTCAGACTAGTGAGCCACACCAGGTCAGGCCAGGTCCTGCTATGTGCCTCCTTGCTGCAGGCACCGCGGGGCAAGCAGCACTACTTCCATTGTCAGGACCCGGGCAGCATGCAGGGACAGTACACCAAGCCAACCCGGGTCTTGCTGGCACTGGGGCCACTTGCACTGCCAGGTCGGGTCAGTTCTATGGTGGCAGGACCCGGCTTGGCTCAGCCCACTGTCCCTACATCCTGCGCTGAGTCCTGCCACCATGGAATAGGCCCAGCCTGGCAGTGAGAGTGGCCCCAGTGCCAGTAGAACCCAGCTTGGTGTGACATGGAGTCCCCACAAGAGGTGCTAGCCCTCAAGCAACACCAGCAAGTGGCACCAGTCCCCGATGAGCAGCACAGACAGCACTGGCTTTGAACTGCTCAGAGCCATGCTGCACAATGGGAGGACTTGCAGCAGTGGGCTCTGAGTGCCCCACTCCCACTAGTGCTGCAGGGGGTAAGTTGCAGGCCCTGTGCATGGGGGCTGTGGCCCTGCAGCATGGCTGGGACCCTGTGGGGAGGGGGGGTGCTTTAGCTCTCCAGGTGGGAACTGGGACCCTGCAGGGGGGGCAGTCTATGTGCTGTGGGGGTGGCTACACCCTGTGGGGGCCAGGCACCCGCCCCTCCTGAGCAGCCCCCCTATAAGGTCTCCCCACACCCACTGCAATTGCCCCACACCTACCCACACACCAACCCACATCCCCCCAAATCCCTCCACACACACCCACCTATCTTCTCTCACACCCCTTTCCACTCTCCCCCGACAAACCCCAGATCCCCCTCTCACACACCCATCATGTGAGAAGAAAACCAAAAGCACACATCAACACATACAGATATTTAGAATTTATTTTATCATGATGATAAAATAAATCATGGTTTCCAAACTGCTTTAACATTGTAAATATACCAATAAAGCATTACCCAACTGATCTCTCTCTCTCTCTCTCTCTCTCTCTCTCTCTCTGTATATGTATATGTATGTATAGTGGTCTTTTGTTCTAATTGTGGAAGAACATGCATTTTGGGGTATTTTAAAAAATGGATTGGGATGCTGCTACAGCAGTCCAGCTGACACAAGGGGCTAGTGTCCCCAGATACCAACTGGCCAGACCCCAGAAGCTCCAGAGGGTGAGAATACCTGAGCTGCTTGCTAGGGTAGGTTTTTATATTGCTGGAGCCAGCACAGGGCAGGTTTTTATACTGCTGGGGCCAGCACCTGAGGCTCTAGCCCACTGTGGATGCAGATCTGGGACAAGACAGGCAGTGTTATTTTGCCCCAAGAGGCCCAATTTTCCCCACACCAAAGTGCATGTCTAGGCACACGCTCTGAAGCAATAAGCCCCGGCTCAAATTTGCACCACTTCTATTTGAGCTGCTGCAAGCACACGTGCCTGCATGTGTGGATGTGCCCATAGGTTAAATTGATTCCACCTTGGTCTTTTTGATTCATTTTGAATAATCGCTGTTAAATATTTGACTGCTTTCAAGGCTGATTAATGTTCCAAAGTATATTCAAGTGTACTTACAGATAATTTTACAGAGCTCTTTTATACTACTGACATAAGTCTAATGGGTCTGCTTTGAGGTCCTTTATTGTTTTCTGCCTTGTGAATCAAGAACCTAAGAGAGAATTTTCACAGCTGAGCTATAAATACTTGAAAAATTAAGATTATAATGGAAAAGCAGACAAACCATGACTAACTCTGCACTGGCATGTACTGTTGTAATGCTGTTGTAATTGCAGTCATTTTATTTAAATAATTATTTAGGGTCTGGGCTTCACTGGAAACACATTTTATGTGTACATTTTCTGTCTGCTTTCAGAACAGAAAAATATAGTATATTACTGCATTACTATAAACATATGGTTATTTAGTTCTCAAAGACCGTTTTTGACCTCTTTAATATCCGTGAAACCATGCAGACAGCGGAGGCATTCACTGGTGTAACTGAGAGCTTCATTCAGTCTATAGGTATCATTTGGAATGTGGGAGCAGAAAAATGGAAAAGTTTCTCTACCATGAAGGTCAAAAAGCCAACGTATTCTGTGCAGATCCACCCAGAGAAAAAGGTCTAGTGAACAGAAGAGGTTTTCACAGGTTGATGTCACAACCCAAAGTTGTGAGTATTTGTTTGTGTGTGCTTCGGCACTGCTAAATTATGTTCCCGCTAAATTTCAGCTTCTTTGCACGGTGGAGTTCTCTGCTGCAGAGGAGAACTCCGGTGCAACGGAGAATTTTCCCGCCAATTTGTAGCTTTCTTTGCATGGTGCATTTCTTTTGCATCTCAGAGATGCACGGTGCAAAGGAGTTCCTGCCATTTGTATTTTAATTCGAGCCCCATTATTGGCTTGTGTTAAATTATGCACACGTGGCGGCTAGCAATTGGCTTGCTAGCCGTATAAAGAGCTTGGGTGGTTTCCGCCCAAGTTGGAGAGAAAGCAATTGGAGTCCAAGAGGGAGAGTGTGAAGATCTCTAAGCGCTACGGATCCTTATGAACCCAACGCATTTCTTAAGAAGGCAACAGAGGTCTAAACAGCCTCTGGCCTCTCCCCATCGCCGAGCACAATCCTAGACGTATCCCTATCCTATATACTCAAGATCCAAACCCACGGAGCTTCGACAACTCCATGGGAAAGAAATTGCCGAACCCGCGGAGCCTTAACAACTCCGGGGCCCAAGAACCGAATTTGTCGTGGTCCTCCAATGAGGATTTAAGCGGAGCTGAACCTAGAAACTGTCCAGCCTATACTGCGACCATCTTGGGTGTAAATAAATAATCTTTGAATCAACCACTACACCTCTGTGACTAATTCTAGCCCGTGCATGCCTTGCCACCACACGGTCTCCTCTGACCCCGCGTGCCTGGGCTGCTGGCCACAGCCCACGTGCGCAAAGACGGGTCCATATATCGCTCCCGGCTGGCACATGGCGACATGGATGGGATCGGGAGGTGGCCTACACAGTTGACATAAAGTGTAACAAGAAGCCCCTTCTTGCAGAGACCTAGCACACTCATTGCATGGGCGTGGCAAGGTAGAAGCAAGCCAGAAAGCTGAAATGGCTTTCTATAGAAGAAACCTACAAACTATATCTTCATATCAATTGAGCTAAGTGTCACTACAGAAAACAAAAGAACTAAAATATCCACTTCAAAGCAAAGCCTGTAAGAGACAAGAAAAGCCAAGGTGCATTGAAAGCATGACTGTAAATATATCCTGGTGAACACATTCCCCCTTCAATTAAGACCTATTTCCCAAAGCAAACTTCCCATATCTGTCTAAAGTGTGACTGCATCTAACCTAACTCACTTACTGTCCCAGGTAGCCTTTGATCATCACTACCTCACATTGCATTTTTATGTATTTCTCACAGTGCATTTTTATATGTCATTTGTCTCATCTTTACCCTGGCACTCTGTATTTTATATTTTTATACCTTTTAACTTTTAACAAATGTATTTTTCTTTAAAGTAAAGTCATACCTTGTATTACTAAAATTATTATTATAAGAATGCATTGGAATTGTGATCACTGGAATTGTATTGCTGTAGTGGGCGGTGCCCAGAGTGAATGTGAGTATGTATGAGTCAGTAGGACAAAGCAAGAGCCTCTGGCTATTAATTGACAATAGCCTAGCCAGAGGAACTTACTATTACAAAATTCTATTCTGCAACCTGCCTTAAACTAAACAAGCCAAAGAACTGATTCCTGGAACCTGCAAGACACAGCCATTGAATCAGTCAAGTCAAGGGTGGACTCCTGAAACTGCACCATCAGGCAGAACCCTCAGTGACTGTGACTAACAGCTGTCATGCACTACTCAAGACCCATGTGGGACAGCAACCTCCAGATTGGGCAGCTAAGATGATGCTGGAGGATCACAGAAGTCTGCCAGAGAAGGGATAAAATGCAGTGAAGCGTGACCCTCAGTGGCACCCTCTCTTCCAGTACCCAACCTACTAAGACAGAAGGACAAGCAGGCGACCTCCTTCTGGAGAAGACACCGTCTTGGGGGAAGCTGACCATCGACAGCAGATCTTCAGGGCCTCTGATAGGTAGATATACTACCAGTACTCTCACAATCACTACAACAGCTACTCTACACAATACTACATGGGTATGAATGACATGGGTTTGAATGAGTGAGTGCATGCGTGTATGTATGTTAAGGTGATCAGTACCTATCATAACCCCCAAAAGTTCACATTTATAATTTTATTGTAACTTCACATCCCATCTAATAACTTAGAATATATGGTGATCCTGAGAGTTGGTCCTTTGTAGCCAACAAAAGTACATATAAAAAGATTCACCTCAAGTATTTATAGAGGAACTCAGACAGGCAGATGGATTTTCAGTAGAGGAGCACTGGTACATCAGTCCGATATTGGATCGGTACTGGTATAAAGAAAATTTGCTGTATCAGATATCGACCTGATGGGGCTCATAATTTGGCCGATGAATGCTCATGCTGCGCGCAGCCACAGCGCAATACTCAGGCAGCAATGAGCACAGCCCGGCAGCATGGAGAGCTGCCTCCAGCTGGTAAGTCCGCTGTGGTGGAAGGGGAGAGGGGAGTGAAGGGGATTGGGGATTGCAGATCAACACCACCTCCCCCGCCCCCCCCGTGGTGAAGAAGGGGGCAGGGACAGGCGCTGCCAAGGCGGGGTGGGGGGAGCAGAGCTGCAGCTCCTGGCAAGGGGAGGTGGCTCCCACTGCTGCTTGCACCCCAGGAGGGCACGGAGGCAATGTGTGCCCCTGGATCTGCATGGGGCAGGGCAGGCTGCAGCTGGGGCTGCATAGGGCATTTCTCAGCAGGAGAGCTGGGCTTAGAGCAGGCGCTGGGAGGAAGCTGCATCCACCCCAAATCTTCCAGGGTACAAGCAGCGGTGGGAGCAGCCTCCCAGCCATGAGCTGCAGCTCTGCCCCCCACCCCCCCGCCTAGGCAGTGCCTGCCCCTGCCCGCTCCCTCACCACGGGGGGTGTTGATCTGCCCCCCCCCCCCATGTCCCTTCCACCACACTGGGTTTAGCAGCTGGAGGCAGCTCTATTGGAAATTGGATCGGTATCAGCCAATATGCCTGCTTAAATATCAGCTCTCGGTATCAACCTCAAAAATCTCTATCGGTACCCCCTTAATTTTCAGGCACCTAATTATTGTAAATACCTTTATCTCATCTTCAGTTTAGGTCACTGTTATGTCTATCCTCCTTATTTTTGGAGGGGACATTCAGGAGCTAGAATGTTGAAATGACCGAAACGTGGATGCAGAATTGCAGTTGCGTAAATAGAGGGTGCAATTAGAGCTAAAGTGAAAATGAGGCCCCAGGGGTCTGTATAAGCCAATTGATGCATTGAAGCATACTCATGATACACTTTCATACCCATTTGGGTATCTGTATGAGATCACTTCTGATTATAAGGTAAAGATTTCTGAAAGAATCACATGACGTTTGACCTGAAGTCCCATTTTCAAGCACTTAGGCATTTTTGATATTCATAATAAGTTCACCACATAATTTTAGTTTTAAAATGTATGCTTTTGTGCAGCTTAAATTGTGTTATAAGCAGCCTCTGAAGATATGACCATTATTTCAGTTTACATTATAATAAACGTTTAGAGCAGCTGTCAGCAATGTTTTCTAGCAGCAAACCGGGACAGCCCAGCTCAGATCTGAGGTGGGTCAGCGCTAGTACTCACCTCAGCACTGCCACTATTGCTGCCACTGCTTCTCCCCACAGTCTCTTCTCCCCACTCCCCAGCTGCAGCGCAGCATGGGAGAAGCTCCCGTAGCATAGTGCAAGCAAAGCCTCCTGCAACCAAACACCACTAAGGTCCTCTGCCCCTGAATGCTCCACTGGCCCTGGCACGTGGGCCATAGGTTGCTTACCATCCTTTTGGAGAAGACCTGAGAGAAGAAATGCAAGCTGCCATAATTCAAAATGAGTCCCCCTAATTTTTATCAGATAAGGGAACTATCAATTTTAGCAGGATAAATTATTTTTTCTTCTCCTAAATGTTGTATAATGGAGTCTTTCAAATTATATTCCTCTGGTTATAAGTGTAAAACAGTTTAGTGAGATTATCTGCAATGCATCCTTTGCTTGTATCATGATCCTACAGTATGATTTGTAACTGTTTCTTTTAAGGAGAAGCCCAGAAATGGAGTATTTGGATGTTTGCAGGTCAACAAGTTGACAGAATTGTGTGGAAAGTTTCTACGGGACTTCTTCAGAGGAAGCCTAGATTTATTCATTCCTATTAGTCTATCATTTCATTAGTACCATTTGCACTTTAAAAAATTATTCTCATATATACAGCTATGTTTTTTGTTATTATATAGTAGTAAACCCATCATCCTTCATATGTTGTCATAACAGTGAATTTCAAGATCACAATATGATTTCCCTAAAAACAGTTTTTGAACCATGGTTCACTTTCATAATGATTTTATGTAAGATGATAAATAATGGCCTTGGATGTTAGGATTGTCTATAAATAAAATTCATGGTCATCTTTATAGAAGAGAAATAAAAAGAAAAAAAAACCACAACCATTGCTGCTACTTTAAAAAGTATAGCAGTAATATTCCTTAAATGTGCACTTTTATTTTATGGAGAGAATTTGCACACACTATTATAAGTAATAAGGATAAGTGTTTCAATTTTAAAGTGTTGGTAGTTGTGATGTAGCTGTTCCTTATTCTAAACACGTGGAATAGGAGTCTTTGCAGGCTTTAAAATACAGGTCAGTATAAAAAGGATTTTGAAATGAACAGAAAGTGTTCTTATTTCTTTTATGAATAGGCCTTTTATTTCAGTATTTCTCTTCAGTTACTCTCTTCACTAAATCCTTTCTCCACAGTAGGAATCAGCAGGCACATTGTGTCTTATTTGAACGTTAAGAGGCTGAAAAGCTTTGGAAGATTCATTGTAATCTGTTAGGGAATGCATATAGAAGGGAAGCACAGATTTGGAGTTTTGTGATAGCGAGTCAGAACAAGAAAGAATGTGAGATTATTAGATTTCTTGCAAATCTCTAACCTTCAGAATTGAGACAGTTCTGAAACAATTCCCAATTCTTGCTTCTAAGCCAGATTGGTTAACTGCACAAGCAAGCAAGCTTGAAAGCATCTCTTACTTTCCTTTTGTTTTGTGACTTATTACATCTGCCCTTCATGCAGCCTTTGAGCTTACATAAAGAAGTTTAAAGCATTACACATACAATAAGCTAGCATCTAAAATCATGGCAGTTGCAGGAGATTAACTCTCTGCACTAGAATCATAGTGCTAACATGCAGAAGCTTTATAATGTCATAACAACATAGTTGAGACCTAACAACTTAAGGTTTTTAGAACACATATTTCTAAGTATACCCTAAGCCTGTTGGCATGGTCCATAGAATGTGCCCAAGTCACAAAGCCTAGGGCCACTGCTAGTACTATGGTAGCTATGCCAATGGTAACAGTGGAATTGTTTTTTAAATAAAATTTCCAAGCATGGATATGACCTTGGAGAAGAGAAGCTGGAATTTCATAGTTTCATAGTTGGTAGGGTCGGAAGGGACCTGAGGAGATCATCTAGTCCGCCCCCCTGCCCTGCCATGGCAGGAAAGAGTACTGGGGTCAAACAACCCCGGCCAGATGTTTGTCCAGTCTTTTTTTAAAGACCCCCAGGGTAGGAGCCAGCACCACTTCTTTTGGAAGTTGGTTCCAGGTCCTAGCCACCCTGGCAGTGAAATAGCGCCTCCTAATGTTTAGCCTGAAACTACCCTCCGCTAGCTTGTGTCCGTTGTTTCTTGTAACTCCCAGGAGTGCTTGGTGGAACAGGGACTCTCCCAATGCCTGCTGGTCCCCCTTGACTAGTTTGTAGACTGCCACTAGATCCTCTCTTAGCCTTCACTTTTGGAGGCTGAACAGGTTCAGGTCCCTCAGCCTCTCCTCGTAGGGCCTGCCCTGCTGTCCCCTGATCATGCGGGTGGCCCTCCTTTGGACCCTCTCCATATTGGCCACATCCTTCCTGAAGTGCGGCACCCAGAACTGGATGCAGTACTCCAGCTGCGGCCTGACCAGTGTCACATAGAGGGGGAGGATCACCTCCTTGGACCTGCTTGAGATGCATCTGTGGATACATAACAAGGTATAGTTGGCCTTCCTGACCACATCCCCACACTGTCGGCCCATGTTCATCGTGGCATCAATTATGACTCCAGCATCCTTTTCTGTCTCAACACTGGTGAGAAGGGAGTTCCCCAGCCTGTAGGTGTGCCACTGGTTCTTTCTCCCCAGGTGCATTAGGCCCTCCAGCCAGTTAGTGACCCATCTGACCGTGTAGGCATCAACAGCACTGTCTCCTAGTTTCTTACTGAGAATGGGGTGAGAGACCATGTCGAACGCCTTCCTGAAGTCCAGAAAGACTATATCCACTGCGACACCTGCATCCAAGGACTTGGTGACCTGGTCATAGAAGGCCACCAGGTTGGTTTGACAAGACCTGCCCCTAATGAACCCATGCTTGTTGCCTCTGAGCATAACCTCCCCTGCTGGCCCTTCGTGGACATGTGCCAGGATAATTCTTTCGAAAAGCTTCCCCAGGACCGAGGTAAGACTCACGGGCCTATAGTTTCCTGGGTCTTCCTTCCTCCCTTTTTTGAAGATGGGGACCATGTTGGCCCTTTTCCAGTCCTCCGGCACATCGCCTGAGTGCCATGAGTGCTTGTAGAGCTGTGCCAGAGGTCCTGTAATGACCCCTGCTAGTTCTTTCAGCACTCTGGGGTGGAGATCATCAGGACCTGCAGATTTAAATACATCTAGTCCCTCCAGAAGTTCCCTGACAAGGTCCTCATTAACCCTAGGCTTGGGTGTGCCACCCACAGGGCCCTCGGGGGTGCCAGTAGGGGAGATATCTGGGTCCCTCCCCAGAAATACGGAGGCAAAGAAATTGTTGAATATGTCAGCAATTTATATGTTGAATATATCTGGTGAGATGACCAGATTTCCTAGCATGTCCTCAGTGAAGTACAGTCTTGTCAGCACCAACCACCATCTCCAGGTATATCAGTAACAGTTACAATCGGTAGTACCAATGACTGCTGACTGCTAAAATGGAATAAAAGGAGCAAGGGAAATCAGAAGCCTGAAGTAACTTTGTCCTAACTTTCATAACCAGTTTTCTCCAATGGAGAAGGGTAGAAATATAACAGTAATGGGAAACATTTTCAGCTTTCCCCAGCAGCAGAGGTTAGGAACATTGTGGTAATTGGCACCTTACCAGGTTGGAGAGAGTGCTCCTAGAATATTGGTTTAATAATTTATCATTTGAGTGAAGCAATTCTTAAGTGATGTTCTGTGCAAGAAACATCCTTAGTTAAGAAACACCTGCTGCTACCTTCTCTCTGCCCATACACAATAACTCAGTTTTATCTATCATGAGGCTCTTGTGTTTACATCAGCATCAGCAGTTGAAAACCAAAGTGCCTATGCCTCCACAGTCTCAATAGGCAAAGCTGAATGAAACTCAACAAGACAAGATGTAGCATTTGTCCCTTTTGTGACACCATTCTGGTAAGACTGGCAACCAGTCCTCGTCTATATCCAATTGATTTTGTCCATAATGTGAACAGAACCTTCAAAACATTCTGTTGAACTAAAAGTTGCCTTAAACTCATGCATTCACCTGTTTGTCCCGAGCCCAGCACAGGTTTGCTAATTAGAACTACACAGATATCATAAAAGAGAAAATGCTTTCTGGCTGGCCTGGGCAAAATGTTTATCACCCTGTTCTAACATCAATCCTAATTCTTTCTATTGTAGATCAACAGGATACTGGCATGATATGTAAAGTTGCCCTAGAGAAAACAGATTTACATCCAGCTCTGTCAAGATATATATTACCGTTACTATTATTTGCATAATGATGGATTACTTGAATTCCATAATAACTCATGGTTAACTTGTGTAGTTCATTGCCACAAAGAGGTGGTGGAGGCAGATAGCATAGCCAGGTTAAAAAAGGGACTAGATAAATTCAAAGATAATAGAGCTATTAATGGTTATTGAACAGAACAGTTGAAGATGTTTGCCCTGGTATCTCTAAACCAATAATGGTATATGCTAGGAAGAGTTCTGAATAAGGGATAAATCATTCTAGATATATCCAGCTCAGTGCTCTCCCTGTATAGCATCTGCTTCAGCCACTGTTGGAGACAAGATACTGGGCTAGATGGATCATTGGTCTGACCCAGTATAGAACTTCTTACGTTCTTATGTTCCTAACCCAGGGGCCCAAGTCAGGTTTAGGACATAATTGCTCCAGGCACTGTGTGAACAGAGACACATACTGCTCTCAATAAAGTGGAAGACAGGGCATATAGAAAAAAGAGTGCTTATGTTCCATATATGTATTTTCTTGATTTGTTATTTGCAGGATTGCAGCAAATGCAAAATTACTAATTTGCAGTTTGAATATGATGTCCAGGAATTCAGAGAAACAGTGTTGTCACTTTCTTTTGTAGTTTTCACTCAACATTAACAGTTCATAGATACAGGTTAGAAAACATTTTTTCAGTGATGGCATAAAAGTGGACTAGAATATACCTGCTTTATGCTTGGCTATATTCCATTTAGCAGTCTACTGCATCTCCTTAAGACTGAAGGGAGACTGATAGGAGCATTTAGTGAAACTGCTGGGCTATATGTTGAATAATGGGCTTGGTCACAACACTGAATCTCTGGAGCTAATTGACAGAATATAAAATCATATAGCCAGGCCTCTCAAAGGAAAAGACAATTTGTTGTCAAATAATGGATATAAGAGAAAAATTAGGTATTGTTGTTTGCCTCATACATGTGGAGAAAATGCAGGCTATCTGAAGATTTGTCTTATAATAGTATAAGAATGATATTTTAGTTGTGATGTTCCAGAACTGAGAGAGGCAAGGATTTCTTACACTGTTATTTTTTATTGGATCAACTGTATAGTTGAGATAAAGTTAGACAAGCTTTCAAATGCAAAAGACATTTTTCATCAGGTCTTATCAATACAAACCAAGCACAGCATAGTAAAAAATAGTTGTAGGAATGTGTGTAAGAAGTTGCCAGAGGTAGCAAACACACACTTATCAGAAGAAAAGAATCTGATTATTGGAAGATCAACATCTATCAAAGGAGAAGGAGGATCACTCTCACCTTTGATGTGTGGAAATAATTCATGAGTCCGGTATATTACAATGTGCCAAATTTGTCACTATTCTCTGCCTGCTCCATGACATGTGAGCAGTGGTTCTCAGTAATGGATCTCTTACAGAACCCTTTGAGATTAAAATAGGAGTTAAGCAGGGCTGTGTCATTGCTCCAACATTCTTCTCAATATTCTTTGCCATGGTGCTACATCTGACCACCAACAAGCTTCCAGCCAGAGTGGAGCTGGAACTACCAAATGGATGATAAGCTGTTTAACCTCAGCTTACTCTGAGCCAAAACCAAGACCACCCCAACCTCAATCATTGAGCTCCAGTAAGCTAAGGATACTGTCATGTGTGCTCACTTGGAGGCAGACTTTCAAGCAATCATTGACTCTTTATTGAGGCATACAAGAAAATAGGACTGATGCTTGACATTCAAAAGGCTAAGATCCTCTACCAACAATCTCCTAATAAACAGTCCCCAGCTCCAGTAATCCAGTACCACAGTGAGACTCTGGAGAATGTTGAGTATTTCCCGTACCTCAGAAGCCATCTCTCTCAGAAGGCTGACATTGACTAAGAAATCTAACATCACCTCAAACATAGAAGTGCAGCCTTTGGACACCTGAAGAAATGGGTGTTCAAAGATCACAACATTAGATCCAAAACCAAGCTCATTTTTTATCATGCAGTTGTGATCCCCACCTTGGTGTATGGAACTGAGACATGGACAACATACAGGAGATATCTAAAATTGTTGGAGAAGTACCGTCAATACTGGCTGCAGAAGATGTTCTGAATCCAGTGGGAAGACAAACACACTGTTAGTATCCTCCTGCAAACAAATGCCATGAGTATCGAGGCAATGATCATCTGACATCAACTTCATTGCTATGTTATCCAGATGTCCAGCTGTAGGCTTCTGAAATAAATTTTACCCTCCCAGCTCAACCAAGGCATGTGCTCAAGAGAAGAGCAGAGAGAGCATTTCAGGGATATCCTCAAGGCCAACTTAAAAAAATGCAACATAGATGTCAACTTGTGGGAGACTGTAACCCAGGACCGCCCCAAATGAAGGAGAAGTCTGCTGCAGGGATCTCAGTACTTTGAAATCTCATGACAACAAGCGATGGAAAAGCAGGAGTGGCAGAAAGTGTGTTGCGGACCAAATCAAGAATCCAGTGCTACCCACCCCACACAAACACAGGTCCAAACTGCAGTAGAGACTGTCAGTCCTGGATAGGCTTCATCAGCCATCTTCAGACATAAAGATAAGATGATCATGGAAGACAATCCTCCTCAACTGTGATCCTGCCAAAGAACATGCCCTAAAACTAATATCAATATTACGTCCATGGTTCTTAGTATCTAGCCAGGTTTTGAATGTATGCTCCCAAGTTAGTCTTTTAAATGTGGTAGGTAGATTTTCTTTGAGTACAAGGATAGTGAGGTAAGAGAGGGTGTGGTTGTTCTGTGCAAAATATGCTCCTACTGGTATATGTGTGTCTCTGTTCTTTATATTTTTTCTGTGAGAGTTCATTCTGATGTGTACTTATGATTTAGTTTCACCCACATATTTACCATGAGGACATTTGCTGTATTAGAATAGATATATCATTCTGGGAAAGGCATGTATAGGAACCATGGATTCTGATTATTTTGTTATGTGGAGTGTTGACTGTCTTGGCAGTGGAGATGTTGACAGGTTAAGCATTTCTTGCCAAGGCAAGGTTGTGTCCCATTTGATGTCTGTTGGGCAGTGGGGAGTTTGCTTCTGATGAACAGTTGGGTAAGGTTGTGGGGTTGTTTGAAAGCCCAGAGAAAGAGGGGCTGGGAATATTTCTCTCAAGCTAAGTACAGACAGTCAAAATCCCAACGCTGAATTAATTCAGTCTTCTCAGGTTAGTCTAAACTGTGAAGACTGAACCAATAAGCAAGTGAACATACATTCACTTTTTATTCTGCAATTGCAGCCACATGCCTGCAGTGGCCCATGTCAGAAGCCAGGGGGGTGCTAGAGTATGCCTTCTTGCTCAGCTGGAGCAGACAGCTTAAATCTGGAGGGGGTCTAGAACAGAAGTTCAGTAAACTGATTTAACTTAAATCAGTTAAGTTTAATACTACATTCATCCAGGTTTATCTTAAACCAGTTTTGGCCATTTCTGAAAGCAATTTATTTGCACTGAACTTTTGCTGTTACAGATTTGAACTGGTTTCTGATCACTTATACCAGTTTATCTGTAAGTTCTGTCCCTAGCCTCAAAGTCTGATCTTAGCTGAGTATAGACTACTGTTGTTTGATGACTATTCTGATTGGTTACAGTGTGTGGTGGTATGTGACCATCCAGGGTTTATGTTTCCAGGAGGGGTTTTTAGTTTGATTGGGAGGAGATAGTTTTAAACCTGTGGTGGAAGTCAATAAATGAGTCCAGGTGTTGGTCTGGATCATGAAAATATCATTTATGTAACACAGATATAGAGCAGGTTTGGTCGTGCAGTTTTCTAGAATTTTTTTTCTCCAGGTGATTCATGAAAAGGTTGACATCTTTGTGCCCACAGCTGTGCCCATGGTTTGGAGAAAGTGATGATTTTTTTTTTAAGTGAAGTTGTGGGTGAGGTTGAAGTGGATGAGTTGTGCAATGTGTTGTTGCAAATCGGAGTCTACTCCATGTTCTTGTAGTTTTTTCAGGTGGCAGCTGAGCCTTCCTGGTGAGAGATGTTAGTGTACAGGCTGGTGCCATCCATGGTTGTAAGTATGGTCTTCTCAGGGAGGTTGTTGCTATTCTAGATTTTGTTGAGAAAGTCTGTGGTGTCCTATAGAAAACTTGCTCTTGTAAAAATCCTAGCTTTATCTTATGATTACATTATTTTTCCTCTTTGGTCAAGATATTTTTAAACAAGGGAATCTTTTGGTATTCAGGGTTTATTTTAGGTGTTTACACATAAATGTAGGAGGCTAACTTTAACCATTCAGGCTTGGAAAACATATGCCCCTTATTTTTAATTTATTTTTACTAACTAAAAACAGTTTTATAAGGGGGGAAGGGAAATCCTTTGATCTTTGCAACCACATTATACTAAATGCTAAATAGGATGTTCTTGTGTCACATCAGAATATGCCAGTCACTTTGCTACCTATAATCTGAAGGCGTGGCATAAAGTAAATAAATTGATGTGGCAGTAAACAATTAAATGTGTCAGTTCAAATTGTGACAAATCATGCTGGTGCTGATTCACACTTGCTGATGCAAACACTGCTTTTTTCACCTGAGGGTACTGCTCAGAGAATGCAGCTTTAAGTTTAGGCTGTGCTGTGGATTCATAGAGGCCCTTTCAAGATTTCATCTCCTTTTGGGACTATAAATCATTAATTTTGGGCTGCACCCTCTGACTTTCCTCTATGGTGGACCAGCCATCCTTCCTTCAACAGGTGAGGGGTATAAAGATACCAAGCAAAGAGTCATTAGCTTGTGGATTTATAATAAAATATGATACCAAAAGTGCTTACAACCAATATTTTCTGTGTCTTTTGGAACCTGATCCAAAGCCCAGCAATCCAACGTTTTGGATCTAGCCACTCAGTGTGATTTGTTTTGTTTCCACGAAGAGAAGAGGTGCCAAATCTGTTTTTCATGTTGATATTGGGAAGCAATGTAGAGTTTTACAGGATCTTTTGGCTTATCACAAGCATAAGAACAAAATAATACATTCCAATGTGATTATACTTTATGTATATTATTGATTGAGATTTATGACACCTTGGACCAAGCTACAACTATGGATGTTACTCAGTAAATTTTTATATTCACTGCTTTTTGCTTAAGCTGAGATAAGATTATTTGTTTAGGCTTTGCCCAACCTGTTATTTTCTGTAAATGTGTGTGATGGTATACATTTGTGAAAACTAACCAAATAGTTTGATATGATAATAAACAAAACTACGAATATATAGATACTTACTGTTAGCTAGAATTCCAGTACTTATGTTGCCAAATAATCAGACTTATCCAAGCTAAAACTAAGAAACTGTGATTAGAAAGGTAAATATTATACTACAAGGCTCAAAAGAATTTGGTAGATACTGTTTTTAAGGAAGGCGAGGAAAGTGTTTGAGGTTTTTTATGTAGGATCATTTTACACAATCTGAAATGTTCTTTATTTGTTTTCTTTAGACTCCTAAGGACCCAGTCCCTGGAATGGTTTTATAATAATGTAAAAAGCCGCTTTAAACGTTTTGGGAGTGCTAAAGTCCTGAAGAATTTATACAGGAAACACAGACTGGAGAGCGGAGCCTGTTCTGACTTAATAGGTACAGTAGAGTTGTTTTAATTCCTTCTTGGCATATTAGCTTTAATGCACATGATCAGGAATGCAAGACCGCAGCTGGAGGCCCAGGGTGGCTACTGTACCCAGGGACAGCTGCAACTTATGGTTGCAATCATACGGCTGATTTTATGGTACAAGGCATTTTTTCACCCTCTACCTGCATCTGCGCCTGGGGCAGTTGCCTCTGTCACCCTGCCCTAATTATGCCACTGTACATGATGATCCAGTTGAAGTTCTGAGACTTCTGGAAAATAGAAGATATGTAGTGAGTTTTGCAAACAGTGTTTTCTTACAGTCGTGGTGGCATATTTACCGTAACTGACTAGCAAACGATTCAGAACCACAGCCAATTAGAGACAGTTATATCATCTTGGCTTCACTGGCCATATTAATTCATAATGTAATTCCATTGAAATCAGTACAGAGTTTGTGTTTTCCAGGATGTCCTTCCTGAGGATAGGGAATTAAAAAGTAGCAGGAAAGCTGCATGGGCCCGTGTAAAAATTATACATGGTTCTCTTAAGGTATGTCTACATCACCTCCTGACTGTGCTAGAGAAATCTTTAGTGTAGTATAGCCCACCCACTTGATGCACACTAAAACTGGAAATGTATATAATACAGCTACCTTGGCATTGGGCATTGGCTATTAAACATACTATATTTTCTTGCATACAGCATGGCCCCAAATAAAATAGGCAGCTTGTTTTTAGAAGATGGAATGTAGAACATTTTTTTTCCAGAGTCATGGCTGACTGTATGACATAAAATAAACCCTCCTAGGAACACAAAGTATCCAGGAAGTATGGTACCAGGAAATTCATGCTGCTGGCTGCCTCATCTGTACTTTTTCCTCTGTATTTCCCAGACACACCATGTTTCCAGGACACCATACTCTGTCATACAGGGTTAGCTCCCAGACCCTTGCATGGGGAATACCAACACTGTTAGTTCTTTATTGTAAGTAATTATTTATATCAGTTCATGTAAATAAAGTGACGTGTCCACATCCTAAGTCTCATCAAGATACTATCACCAGCTAACTTTCTGGTAGGCAAAAACAGGAACACTCAGCCAACAGCTATGGCTACGAGAGGGCTAACACAGGGCTCCACCATCCTGGCAGCTGCATGGCATGCACAGTGTCTTCGTGCTTGCTGTTTTTCCAGTGAAGAAAACTGTTTCCCTTCTTAAAACAAGCACACCCATTTAGGGGTTTTGGGGCTCAAATGATTTTTTGGGAGGGGAGGAGAGGCGGTGCAGGTTGTATTTGAGAAAATATAGTCCCAGAGACAAGGAGCTTACTGGCATGTGTCCAGTGCCACTCCAAGGTGGCTATATGGTATCTGTTTGCAGGTTTTGTTTCCAGCAAGTGTGCTGTGCCTCACTGTAGTGCTATATAGCAGTTTGGAGGCAGGATAAATATGCAATTAGGGGTGCACCGATAGAGATTTTGGGGGCCAATACCAATAGCTGATTTTTAAGGAGGCATATCGGCTGATACCAATCCGATTTCCAATATAGCTGTGTGCAGTAGAGCTATGCAAAGCTTTGGTAGCTGATTCGATTCAGAGTAGATTTGGCACAATTCGGTGGCTGAATCGCTGAATCTGGAAGCCTCCGATCAGAAGCCTCTGAATTGATACAGAGAGATTCGGAGAAATTTGGCATTTCAGCCATGGACTATACAGGCAGACACAAGGCAGTGCCGGCGGGAGCAGCCGGGGCAGCAGCCAGACAAGCCACAGCTTCTCCCGGGACTGCCAGCTTAAGCCAGGGCTTGTCCAGCTGCTCCCCTAGCCGCTCCCGCTGGCACTGCCTGCCTGTATAGCCTATGGCCAACTAAGATTCGGCACCGAATATCTTTGGATTCAGACGAATCGAATCAGGACACCAATTTGAATCACTGAATTGACTCGCTGCCTCTCCAGATCACCAAATCTGAAGTGAATACTTTCCGCTTCGCGCAGGCCTAGCATGTGGCTGGTAAGTCTGTTGTAGAGGAAAGTGAGGGGGAGGGAAAAGGCATAGAGGGGAAGATCAATGCCCCACATGGTGAGGGAGGGAGGGGGCAGGGAAAGGCACTCCCTCTGGGGCGAGGCAGGGCACAGGATGGAGCCATGGCTCATCCAGGGAGCGCAGGGGGGGGCGGTTCCCACTGCTGCTTGCACCCTGGGAGGACATGTGGGGAGGCATATGCCCCCGGATCTGTGTGGGGTGGGGCAGGCAGGCTGCAGCTGGGGCTGCACCAGGCTCTTCTCGACAGGGACTAGGCTGCGCCTGGTGGGCGGCGGCGGTGCTGGGAGTGGGGCTATTGAAAAATTTGGGCTCTCTGCAGCTCCCTCCATAGCCCCTTCCCAGCACCGCTGCTGCCCGCCCCAAGCCCAGCCCCTACCAAGAAGAGCCTGCCACAGCCCTGGCTCCAGCCTGCAGCTGCAACCCACCCACCCCACCCCACGCAGATCCTGGGGCACATGGCCCCCCCTCCTGTGCTCTCCTGGGGTCTGTGCAGCAGCGGCTTAAGCCATGGCTCTGTTCCATGTCCTGCGTCACCCCAGCTGGGCAGCTGTTGCCCCTGCCCCCTCCCCCCCTCATCACAGGGGGTGTTGATTTGCCCCCACTCTATGCCCCTTCCCTCCCCCCTCCCCTTCCACCACAATGATCTTACGAGCTACATGCAGTTCTCCATGCTGCTGGGCTGTGCTCCTCACTGCTTGAGTGCTGCACTGCAGCTGCATGCATGCACGAGCATTTATTGGCTGCATCAAGCCAATTTCCGATAGAGCCAATTTTCTTTATATCAGTACTGATCCAATATCAGACCGATATATCGGTGCACTTCTACATGCCGTTAAAATTTCTTGGAAATATCTGGCCCATAAACCAAATGAAAAGTCGGTAAGTAGAAGAGGTGATTCCAGTGCTAAAAGATTCTGTTATGATAGGCTGTTTTCTTTTGTGTGTGTAATTGTGTAATATAGCACTAAAGGCCTTAGAGGCTCTTGGCTACCTCCACTATTTTCATCCATTCCCATCTGTTGTGTGCATTCATCCTCCAGTCATCCATATTTAATTTCTATAAGTCTGACAGTACATCATTTAGCTATCTTCATCTCAGTCCTCCAGGCTGCCTCCTCACTTCCAGCTCCCTGAAGAGCAGTGTCTTTGGTGTCCAGATCATGTGCATTGTTTCTGTGTGGCCCAGCCACTGCAGTTGTCATGCTCTGACTTCCTGTCAGGGTTGGGTTTGTGTTCAAGTGATGTAACTTGCTGTTGGTTCTTACTCACCATTCTTATGTTATGGGATCATACTATGCACTAAAGATTTTCTATAAAAACTTTCTTTCAAAGCAATCTAGTTGTTATTTTGTTTGCTTGAGAGAGAATCTAGGATTGATTTCCATAGGTTGTACATGGCCTGATTATGGTTTTATAAACGTGAAACTTCATTTTCTTTAGGATGAACTTGGATGACAGGAGCTTGTGCAGTGCACAGTAGGCTCTATTTCCTGCTTCCAGTCTTCCTTGAATTTCTTCCTTTATATTACCATTCTGTTTTATGAAAGAACCTAATTACTTGAAGTGGGTCACTGGCTTAAAGTTTATGTTGTTCATTGTTATGTGAGGTCCCTGATTTACTGCTGTCTTGTTTACCTGGAAATATTGTGTTTTGACCACATTCACTTGCAGTCCGATTTTCTTTGCTTCATTTGCTTTCTTTTACCTTATCAATTTCTTTTTTTTCTGAAGACTATTCCTTAAGAAGAGAAAGTAATTTTTTTAAGTGGGTGTGAAACGTGGGATAACAACATTAATGTATATACATGCTGAAATCAGAAAAATCAAGGATGGATCCTGCCAAACCATAGTCACTTAGACATTCCTTAGTCCACTAATCTCATTGAATTTTGCCTTTTAAGTGGGACTGCTCACATGTGTAATGACTGTTTACACAAGCAAAGACGTGCAGGATAAACAAGATCTTTCTGTCAAAGTCAAATATCATTGCTAACTTTCTTTTCCTACTATAATTATGACTTTAAAGATACCCCTCATGTTCCATTTGAGAATAAATATGGCTTTAAATGTTTGGGTTTGTCTTATTTATACAGTAGTGCCCTTTAGAAGCCAAAATCTATCGCAAGCCCCAAATGTCACATTAAAAGCAAGTTTGCTGCACTGTTCTTCCCTGCACAAGTGAAGGGACTGCACCCTTTTCCCTTTCACTTCACAAGCTGTTTCCTATATCCAAAATCAACAAAGCCAATGTGAGAAATCTTTCATGTGTTCAAAACTTTTTGCACAAAGGCTGAAGTCGAACAGGATTTTTTAGAATACTCACTTATACAGTAGAATCCTAGTATGCTGCATGGTTAGGTTCCTTATCATCCTGCGAAGATGAGGGTTTGCAAACTACACAGATATATATAGCCACAGCAAACCACTACACAGGAGCACTGAGGTGCACCAGATGTGGCTTTTTTTTCAAAGAACACTACTTCTCTAATTGGCTGCATGGATCCTCAATGAGCTCCAGCTGAGTGAAGAAGTGATGTCCTTTGAAGTAAAAGCTACAGCAGCAGCACAGCTCATCCTTAAGGTGTCAATCCTCTGTAAACGTATAGTTTTGTGAATTACCAAGATATGAATTATCTGGGTTGTACCATATATAAGGTGCAATTAGAAACACGAGCACTGGATTCTAAAAATATATCTGGAAATATATCTAAAAATATAATCCAGTTGAGAGTGAACTGGGTTCTAAAAATATATATGACTCTATCAAGTAATACCAGTATGTGCTGCGATTTCTTTTTGAGCAGAAGGAAGCTTTTTCGAAGGAAGCACAGAAAATGAAGGAAGTGTTTGTGGCAGTGATGCTACATTCTACAGACAGTCTGAAGGTAATTATGCTTAAAATTCCTTTTGACTAAACTGAGGTGTTACATTTTGAGGTACTGGTAAGTAGTAGGGTTATGTGAAATTTTGACGGGTGTTTCATTTTGAAGCTATTTCAACTCATTTCAAGCTCAAAACAGCGAAATCAAAATGAAATGAAAGGCTTCGAAACAGCTTTGAAACGAAATGAGGGCATTCGAAATGTTTTGAAACTTTAGAAACATTTTGAGTTTAGAAGCCAGCTTGCTTGCTAAGAAACTAAGAAGAGGGAGGGGGAAGAGGGGGGAAGGGCTGCTCTGATATTGACATCTAGCTCCTGGTTCGATCCCCCAGCTCTCTGATCACTTCTCTCAGCTCTCTGGTCATTTCCACAGCTCTTCCCAGGGGACAAAGGCCCCTGATCTGCACACAGGGTTTCAGTAGGCTGCTGCTCCAGGCTGGAACTGAC
>NW_005842957.1:294062-296999 GCF_000455745.1 Alligator sinensis | reverse complement strand
CCCGGGCCCCTGCCACTGGCCCCAGCCTGCTGTGGCAGCCTGCTGAAACCTGGCATGCAGATCTGAGTCTCGCGCCCCCCAGGAATAGCTGAGGAATTTAACCAGGGGCTGAGGAATTGAACTGGGAGCTAGGGGAATATTCTTTCCCCCAGCTCTTCCCGGGGGGCGTGGACCCCTGGATGATGCGGGATGACAGCAAGCTGCCGCTGCCAGCTGGGGATGGCAGTGGCTCTGGGCTATTTTTCCCCAGCTGACAGCAGCAGCCTGCTGAGACCCCGCATGCAAATCTGGGGGTCATGGCCCCTGGGAAGAGCTGGGGGAATGATCAGAGAGCCAGGGAATCAAAGCTGGAGCTCCGGCTGACAGGGGAAGCTGCCTCAGCACCTGGACAGTGCGCAGCACCCTGCCGAGCTATGCTGCACCTGCAACATGGGGCAGATACCGTGCAGGTGCCGGGGGGGGGTGATCCCCGCTGCCCTGCGCTTCACAGGGGGGCTCTGCCACAAGCCCTCAGAGGCCCCAATCATCGCTGCCAGAGCCAGTGAGTTCAGAGCTTTTTTTTTTAAAAGCTCCACACTCACTAGCTACAGAGCATGCAGATGACAGCATGCTGCCACTGCTGGCTGGGGCCAGTGCCAGCACCCAAGTCTGCCTGGCACAGCCCATGCTGAACACCAGGAAGAGCCCAGTGCTGGCACTGGCCCCAGCCGGCAGCAGCAGCCTGCTGTCATTCTGCACACAGGTCTGAGGGTGCATGCCCCCTGGGGAGGCTGTGCCAGCCTCCCCCCGGGGGGAGCAGGCCCCCGGATCTGTGTGTGGGATAACAGCGGGCTGCCACTGCCAGCAAGTGATATGAGTTTTGCTTTGAACAGTTTGAGGTGCAATTTCATGAAAGCCTTGCATCTATCTCCTTGAAACTTGGCAGGCTTCATGCCCTCAGAAGGGGCTACCATTCCTGCAATTTTCATCTGAATCAGGCAAGAAATGACAAAGCTATAGGCATTTTCTTGATTCCCCATTATAGCCTATGAGCGAAATGCATCGAAACAGCAAAACAGTTTCAACAAAATGAAACAGAACAGTGCTCTGGAACAGCAAAACAAAACACTGTCCCTTTGAAATGGCAAAAAATAAGTCAAAACGAAACAGTGCTGTTTCACACAGCCCTAGTAAATAGCTGGGAGGACTGGTAGATCCGTAAGTAGAATTGGCACCCACAGATGAAAAGTTCTCAAGATAAATTATCTTTAAACTAAAACCTTTAGTGAGTTTCCAGAGGCTCTGTGGTTCACAGGGAACATGATAGCCTGTTTTGTGTTGCTTCCCATCTTAATACATTCATTTCAGTATTATTTTCGTAATGCTATACAGTAAATGGGAGTTAGGGTTCTAAATACTTTTGAGAATTCGGGCCTACATGTTCACAGTTTAGAGGTCTTTCTTGAATGCTCATTCATACATGGCTTATCATAAAGGTCTAAATTCAGTTGAATTCCATTACAGTTTTATCTCCTATGACCTTCACGTAATAGAGAAAACATAAAGGGGATTTTACAGAAGCATTGTGTTTTTGTATTTAATATTCTAAGTTATCCTTGTTTAATTTCAGAAAAAATAATAACCTTTTTCAATTAGAATATACAAATGGATAGAAGCTACCCAGAATTTTTTTCTGTCTATTAACATGCTTATGTCATTGCTCATTAGAGTTCTGAGAACCACATTTTCACATCAGCAACTTGGGGTATGAGTCTGGATCTGCATCACTGCAGTAGGCTCCATCAACATCTGAGACATAAGAACTACCAAAATTTGAAAGTAGTTTGGAACATGGGTCTGAATTTGGCAGCTTGTGCTTATATTTGGTATATTACAAAGGTGGAGATTTTGTCTTGTTCTTTGACTAGGACATAGTATGATGGACACCCTTGCTGTGGCATTGCGAGTTGCGGAAGAAGCAGTAGAAGAAGCCATTTCCAAGGCAGATGCATATGGTGACAGCCTGGTAAAATTTTCTAATAACGTTCTGCAGATTTATATGGATCAGGATTTTTTCACCTGTATTTAAGTAGGGATGGAAAGACAAATAAATATCAAAAAAATATAAAGCAGACATGGATTATCTTATTGCATTAGCTAAAAGAATTATGATGTTTCTCTTAAATTTATTATCAAGAGTAGCATATATGTTCCACTTCAGAAATACATAGAAGTTCAAGTTGCTTACTTTCAAGTTATTTCTTCATGCAGTGTCAAATATCGCATTATCACCCTTTTTTGTATTGATTTTAGTAAATATATATATCTCTAGATTATATATATCTCCTGTGAATCTAGCATTTATTCATGTGCACCTTTGTTCAGGACAAACAGAATGAGGCGTGTTATTTACGAGAACACAAGGAGGAACTGATAGAGGAACTTGCCACTACCATAGTGCAGAAGGTAAGCTTATACAAGCTTTGCTCATGTAAAATGCATTTCCAGGGGCTTGGGCAGGCAGCATGTTTCCACTGGTGAAATCAGCCTTTATACCTGTGCTAAAAAAAGAAGAGTATGAATACAGCATACAGCTCTACGTCAGTTGTCTAGGGCTGTGCAAAGCTTCTGGTGCTGATTAAATTTGGAGGTGATTCAGCCCAATTTGGCAGCCAAATCTCTGAATCCGAATCGAATCAGAAGACCAATAAAAAGATCTGAATCGATTTGAAGCTCTCCTAATCGATTTGGAAAAGATTCAGAGAGCTTCAGAGTTTTGGGCAGTCCCTGCTTGCTGCCCCAGGGAGCTGACCCCAGACTCTGTGCTGGTAAGTAGAGGGCGGGGGAGTGGGGGCTGGAGGAGGGAGGAGGATACCATGTGGGGACTCCCACCAAGTCACATCCTCCGCCTGCTCCCCCAGCCCCCTCCCAAGCACCCCAGCTTCCCTCCCCCCCATG
>NW_005842957.1:288998-291319 GCF_000455745.1 Alligator sinensis | reverse complement strand
GCAGCCAGATACCGCCTGCCTGCCACTGCTGGCGGGGGCCAGTGCCAGCACCCAAGTCTGCCTGGCACAGCCCATGCTGAACACCAGGAAGAGCCCAGTGCTGGCACTGGCCCCAGCCGGCAGCAGCAGCCTGCTGTCATTCTGCACACAGGTCTGAGGGTGCATGCCCCCTGGGAGGGCTGCGAGGCTGTGCCAGGCTCCTCCCAGGGGGAGCAGGCCCCCGGATCTGTGTGTGGGATAACAGCAGGCTGCCACTGCCAGCAAGTGATATGAGTTTTGCTTTGAACAGTTTGAGGTGCAATTTCATGAAAGCCTTGCATCTATCTCCTTGAAACTTGGCAGGCTTCATGCCCTCAGAAGGGGCTACCATTCCTGCAATTTTCATCTGAATCAGGCAAGAAATGACAAAGCTATAGGCATTTTCTTGATTCCCCATTATAGCCTATGAGCGAAATGCATCGAAACAGCAAAACAGTTTCAACAAAATGAAACAGAACAGTGCTCTGGAACAGCAAAACAAAACACTGTCCCTTTGAAATGGCAAAAAATAAGTCAAAACGAAACAGTGCTGTTTCACACAGCCCTAGTAAATAGCTGGGAGGACTGGTAGATCCGTAAGTAGAATTGGCACCCACAGATGAAAAGTTCTCAAGATAAATTATCTTTAAACTAAAACCTTTAGTGAGTTTCCAGAGGCTCTGTGGTTCACAGGGAACATGATAGCCTGTTTTGTGTTGCTTCCCATCTTAATACATTCATTTCAGTATTATTTTCGTAATGCTATACAGTAAATGGGAGTTAGGGTTCTAAATACTTTTGAGAATTCGGGCCTACATGTTCACAGTTTAGAGGTCTTTCTTGAATGCTCATTCATACATGGCTTATCATAAAGGTCTAAATTCAGTTGAATTCCATTACAGTTTTATCTCCTATGACCTTCACGTAATAGAGAAAACATAAAGGGGATTTTACAGAAGCATTGTGTTTTTGTATTTAATATTCTAAGTTATCCTTGTTTAATTTCAGAAAAAATAATAACCTTTTTCAATTAGAATATACAAATGGATAGAAGCTACCCAGAATTTTTTTCTGTCTATTAACATGCTTATGTCATTGCTCATTAGAGTTCTGAGAACCACATTTTCACATCAGCAACTTGGGGTATGAGTCTGGATCTGCATCACTGCAGTAGGCTCCATCAACATCTGAGACATAAGAACTACCAAAATTTGAAAGTAGTTTGGAACATGGGTCTGAATTTGGCAGCTTGTGCTTATATTTGGTATATTACAAAGGTGGAGATTTTGTCTTGTTCTTTGACTAGGACATAGTATGATGGACACCCTTGCTGTGGCATTGCGAGTTGCGGAAGAAGCAGTAGAAGAAGCCATTTCCAAGGCAGATGCATATGGTGACAGCCTGGTAAAATTTTCTAATAACGTTCTGCAGATTTATATGGATCAGGATTTTTTCACCTGTATTTAAGTAGGGATGGAAAGACAAATAAATATCAAAAAAATATAAAGCAGACATGGATTATCTTATTGCATTAGCTAAAAGAATTATGATGTTTCTCTTAAATTTATTATCAAGAGTAGCATATATGTTCCACTTCAGAAATACATAGAAGTTCAAGTTGCTTACTTTCAAGTTATTTCTTCATGCAGTGTCAAATATCGCATTATCACCCTTTTTTGTATTGATTTTAGTAAATATATATATCTCTAGATTATATATATCTCCTGTGAATCTAGCATTTATTCATGTGCACCTTTGTTCAGGACAAACAGAATGAGGCGTGTTATTTACGAGAACACAAGGAGGAACTGATAGAGGAACTTGCCACTACCATAGTGCAGAAGGTAAGCTTATACAAGCTTTGCTCATGTAAAATGCATTTCCAGGGGCTTGGGCAGGCAGCATGTTTCCACTGGTGAAATCAGCCTTTATACCTGTGCTAAAAAAAGAAGAGTATGAATACAGCATACAGCTCTACGTCAGTTGTCTAGGGCTGTGCAAAGCTTCTGGTGCTGATTAAATTTGGAGGTGATTCAGCCCAATTTGGCAGCCAAATCTCTGAATCCGAATCGAATCAGAAGACCAATAAAAAGATCTGAATCGATTTGAAGCTCTCCTAATCGATTTGGAAAAGATTCAGAGAGCTTCAGAGTTTTGGGCAGTCCCTGCTTGCTGCCCCAGGGAGCTGACCCCAGACTCTGTGCTGGTAAGTAGAGGGCGGGGGAGTGGGGGCTGGAGGAGGGAGGAGGATACCATGTGGGGACTCCCACCAAGTCACATCCTCCGCCTGCTCCCCCAGCCCC
>NW_005842957.1:276278-288952 GCF_000455745.1 Alligator sinensis | reverse complement strand
GTCCCCCCCCGCGGACCCCCCTTCCGCTGCTTGCTCTCCCAGCCCCACCCCCCATGGCTGTCCCACCCACCCCAGCTCCTGGTTCTTTAAAACAACAAAAAAAGCCCCCACTCACCAGCTGCTGCAGCAGCCATCAGGGCTTCTAGGGGCTCATGGCAGAGCCCTCCGCACAGCACAGGGCAGTGGGAGGCAGCGGGGATCACCTCCTGCCCTGCCTGGCAGGAGCCAGTGAGTGTGGGGCTTTTTTTTAGAGAGCTGGGGCTGGGTGGGGCAGCCATGGGGAGTGGGGGCTGGCAGAGTGGGCAGCAGATGTGGCCTGTCCGATTTGGAGATTTGGCCAATTCAGCAGTGGCCAAATCTCTGAATCAGATTCAGCTGAATCAATTTGGGACAGTGATTCAAATCACCAAATCAAATCACTGTCCCCCAAATCAGCTGAATTCAAATCTGAAGTGAATACTAGCTGCTTTGTACAGACCTACAATTGTCTGTTACCGCATAGAATAGCTTCCCAGCTTTATCCGTTATTCCCATTATTCTATATACATTATTCTATGCTTCCTTATCAGCATTTATCCCTGCATTTATCTATTCTTATCTTAGAAAATGTGTGTTTTTAGGGAGAGAGAACAATGTGAGTATTGTTGGTAAGGTATAGATTTCTATATTTATTTAATTAAGCTCTGATTGCCTACTGGTATGATATGAGGATTTATTGCAGCATTGTTATGCACTTGCAAGTACAGTACCATGACTTCAAATGAGAAGAAAATAAGTGCCAGTAGTCCAAATCAAACTTGTATGAGCTGAAAAAGATGCAAAAGGAAACTCAAAGAATTTGTTGAGTGCAATGCAACTCACCTTGACACATAGTTAATGCAGCTTGTTCAAGATGGCTCAGATAGTCTTTTCTAATAACATTTTTTTTTTATTTTAACCCTCCAGATCATAAGAAAACAACAAAGCCAAGCTGTACAGGCTGAGGCTGCTTTTGAATGGCCACAGTCCAGGAGTAGTGGACTGGTATCTGCTGCTGTCTCAGATCAGAGCATGCTGACTTTCCCAGGGAGTCGCAGGGGATCCTTTGCATTATGGGTGAGTGATCAAACTCAGCCATCTACATTTTCTGCTGCAAGAAATTGGAAAGTTGAAATCCTGAATGATGAGGTTGTTGAATAAAGTGTTACATGGAAGAATGCCAGGAACAGATATTAAATCAAAACATCAAGGGGTGTTTTGCTAACTGTCGTGTGATGTTTGGAAGTGAGGGGGAAGGGTCAGATTTTATTCTCTCTCCTACCAGCATCTACTCCACTGATATCAATGGAATGAGATCAATTTAGCTAAGTAACAGATGTATGAGTGGCCCAGTAAAGGGAAAAACTGGACCAATGCTCATGTTCTGAATGTAGGCCTGTAGACTGCTTATTTACTTATTGTAGCACCAATTGTATTATAGGAGCTTTCCAGACATTCAAAGATGATGTGATTTAGTCCAGGATCTCATATTTTAAGGACAGACAGGCAAGCAAGGTCAGGTGTTAGAGACAAGAGAAAAGGATTTATTTTCGCTAACACCTGAATTCTGCTCCCACTTATGACAATGACTCTTCGGATATGTGCATGTGTTCCCAGGACCCAATCTATAATCATGTGGCTTACTTTAAGCCACAGGATCGTAAATCAGGAGCGGCTTGTGCATGTATTTTCTTGGTTCTGGGAGCCGTGCCAGGAGCCAGATCTAAGTAAGTAGGGGTGGGGAAAGGGAGAGGCAGGTGGGACTCAGGGTCCATGGGAAGAGGAGCTTGGTGGGACTGGGGGGTTGGTGCATCTACAGGGGGGGTTGGTGGGTCTGTAAGTGAGGTTGTCCGTTCTGGGGGTGGGAAATGGAGGTGGGGCAGGATCAGTGAGGCTAAAAATAGCCTGGTTAGGATTGGGGGCTGGAGGCGTAGGAAGAGCGCCAGCCCCAAGGCAATGCTGCTGGGCTTTCCCAGTCCTGGGGCTGTTCTCCAAATGTGTGCAGCTCTTTGGTAGATCAGGCTAATCTATTCCTGATCTAGCTTAGTTCATGTCCTCAGGTGAACTAGTTTAGATCAAGCTAGCCATGTTTTGCCCAGTATTACTTCCCCAAATGTCTGTACAGATCTCCACTTAGATCAACCTAAACCTAATTAAGTTGATCTAAGTGTAAATTCTGCATATCCCCTTGATGAACAGGAGCAAGCCACTTCACCTCTCCCCTTCATCTCACCTGTCCTAACTTTGAAGTGGAGGTAATAAAGTTTGCTAAGTCAAAGTGGTCTTGAATGCCTTTGTTAGCAAAGTTCTGCAGAGATGGAAAGCATAAAATGATTGTTTCTGAACCTTTACTACTCATCCCATTTCTCCTACAAAAGTCACAGTTCTATTGGCTTATTTGGCTGAAGCCCAATTCCCTGCTTGGGTCTAAGGCAACGGGTGCTCTTGGGGGAGCCAATAGGGGGTCTCCCATGTTGCACTCCTGCGCCTGGCATAAGTCAGAGCTGCTGAAAAGCATTTGTATCCTCCACCACTAGTGGAAGATTCCTGAGTGACCTTCAGCTAAAGGCTGAATCGATGTAATGCAGCTCTGCCATCTACCTGCTCAGTCTTTCCTTGCTTGCTGCCTCCTCCGACATGCCCCCTGCACCAAGACTGTTTTCTTGGTTTTATTTCATCAATATCCTTCCACTTTGCAGACATAGCAGACCAGGGATTGTTGCCGTTTCTTCATCATCCTCAGTCATCATAGCAAAGAGAATCGATTTTGTCCCTGGGTGATAAACATTCAGGGTTATTCCAGATCCTCACTGTGGCAGAGCAGAGTGATTCTCAACCAGGGTGCTGTGGCATGGCACCATGATTCACAAGATAAGCCCAGAGATTTCAAATAGAAATTCATAGTTGTGGTCTTTCAGAGTTCTCTGTAACAGAAAAACTGCTTTGTTATTTTCCTGTAGTCAAAGAGTGAAAACTAAAAGCAGGCATTTTCTGAGGGGCACCATGAATCTATCCAAGATTGCCTCTAATCTAGGAAGGTTGAGGACCACAGTTCTATAAGGTGAGCATAGACCAAACTCTCAAGTACTATCTAAAAATGAGTCCACTGACCAAGTGAATAAATCAGTCTTTTTCAATATCAGTCTTTTCCAATATTTATTTTGCCTCTTTCATAAGCCCATTAAAATCAATAGGTTTTGGGTTGTTTCCTCCAGCAGCTCCACCAGACACATACACAGTTGGATGCTACGTTTTCTTTTCTACACTATGAACCTCCTCCCTTGGCAGCAGGAGTACTTTCTCTTTGACCCCAGTTTTTATATAGAGCAGACTGACTTAATTAATTCCAGTGGAAACAAGATTTGATCCTTAGTGGATTTTCCCTTTAGCATATGGTTGAAGCATAGTTTGTTTTATTTTAATTTTATGAAACGTTATTTCTTGTGTTGTGAGGTGCTAATGCAAACTGAAACAATGGTCTTTTAATTTTTTTTCCTAGATGTCCAAACAAACTAAGTAAACACAGCTGTAAAATAGCAGCTAGGCCCCATATTATATTAAAGGGCTTTTTCTTCCTCCTTTTGCTTATTTCACAGACCAATGTGTTTAGCTCTTACTAGGGAGTTAAACAAAATCTGACAGGGCATAGTGTGAAGATAAAATCAACAGCAATAAGGGAAAAGATGTTAACATAAAATGCAATAATTTCTTTGGGCTGGATTTTTTTTCTCTTTAGATATTAAACTGAGATTAACTCAGAGATTAAATACAAACATACTAAATCATCTTGATATCTAACTATCAGGCATCTTTTTGTAGAACCACGGTAGTGACTGGGGAAAAAAATGGACTTTTCCATGGAGTCAGTGGAAGTTTTCCTTAGTGATGATAGGGTTACAGGCTAGTAAAATAATAAATGAGGCGTTTAAAGTTTTAATAGCAAATCAATGACTGCTGTTCCTCTGAATCCAGCAAGCATAAGGATGCACTCATCCAGCCTTGAAATTCTGTACTGAAACAGCAAACGCATTCACATCTTGTTTTATAATATATATCATATAGAATTTTCTTGGTTTAAATAGTACTAGGCTTGATGGAAAACTCTGAAAATGTGCATTTTAAAGATGGAATCATCATAACAGAGCTTCAAATCCTCTGAAGACATAAGTTTGTGTTTGATATTTGCATGTGGCCAGTGTCTTTTTGAGATTTTTTTTTCTTTTCTGTTCTATTCGAGTACTTAGAACCACATTTATAACTGTGGTATCCAAGTGCCTTCCAATAGCTCATTAAAACCAGCTTCACTAACATCTCATACATATTGTTTGTTCTCTCATCCCACCCAAATAGAAGTTTCTATAGTATACCATTTTCTTTTGTTAGGGTCTCTAGTTTTCTTTGTTTTGTTTTTGAATAAAACTGAAAGAGCGAGCCCTGTCCATCTGGCTTCTTTTGAAACTTCCATATGCCCCCAAATCAGGGTATAAGGCTAAAAACATTTGTTGGGGTTGCACTAAAACATTCATATTAAAACAGGTGTTGGGGCAGTTGTTTAATAGTGCAGCTTGATGTCAGCTAACTTGAATTAGTGGGTTGTTCTGGGGAAAAGTGTTGATTCAAGATGCTTCCCAGGTACTTAACGTGGGACAATAGGGTTGTCTATAGGACCTCAGGATAAAAGTCTTTGTCCCTAGAGAAATCCAAAGTCTTTTTTTAGCCTCCTTAGTTACAAATAGCCAAGATAACTCTGAAAGCATGCCAATGGGTAGGGACACAGGATACATTTACACTGAGGTAACTTCCTCCGGTTTTGTATGCCTGTGTACACCTGTGCCTGGAAAGGACAGTGTCAGCTCCCCCAAGATAACCACATACCGAAGGAGCTATCAAAGCACCTTGCTACTAGGTGGTAGAAGGGCCAGTGGTAGCCTGTTTGCATTAAGTAAATGACTACTCCAGAAAGCAATTTACTTGTGCTGTGGAAATACAACTTCTTACTGATGTACTTTTACTCCTGACTTTCTAAGAATTGCGTGACTTACACAAGTTGATGACTGTACATCAGGTATCCACTCCATATTTACCTCCAGTGTAAAGGCAAATTATACTGGTATCAATGTGGTAAGTGCTACACACTCTACATCTGTGGAGTCCATGTTTGCCTGTAGAGTAAGCAGAGAGCCATCAGTGCCCATGTTCTGAGCAACTGTTGTAAGACGGGAAAAAAGACTTGTCATATTTTGCACTCCATAGTCTAGCCATGAACAGCAGAGGAAATGGCTCATCTTGAAATGTAGACTTGAGAAGGCTGAATTGCATCAATTTCTACAGTGTTCACATTTGGGAAGGTTACCTTCCTCAGCTATAAATGCTGGAAACTTAATTGTCCTTTCCCTTAAATAAAAGCTTAAATTCTACAGAATTTGGCATGTAGGCCTTCATACTCACCATAGAAAGCTTCCAACTCACTACTAGTAAATGGATTTGTGAAACACTGAGTGAGGTAATGGGTATATTACAAACCAAACGGTCTCTAACCAGAATGAAAGAAGCCAGGAGTTTCTATCTCTTCAGTTATGCAGCTATCCCATACTGATCGTTGTCAGAGTCAGAACTGTGTACATCGCTAGTATCCTAATAAGTATTGTGTAGGCAGCACTACTCCCACTTAGGATATTCTTCACAGCCAGCCAAACAAATTACCAGCTGAAGTAAGCAGAAGCAGGTTAGATTAAATTAAAGAGGAGAATGTGAACATGGAAAGAAAAATACACAAAAAACAGGGAAGAGATAGCAAATATTTTTGTAACAGAAAACCAACAGATGATTGTATGTGCAAAATGTGTAGCCATACTATACAATGAACAATACACTGAATTTTTTTAGTAGAATAGACCTAGTCACATGTAGTTGCTTAGGCAGACATCTTGCAATAGTTATGACCTTTAAAATGTATACATATGTTATTGCATAGATTATTAGATATATCGCCAATATATATGCAGGAGGAAGTTGTAGTCATTTCAGATAACATTTTGTGTTCCCTGTTCTGGAATGCTGATTTTTCATGATAACCACTTATATATATGTCACCTATGCCTTCTGAAAAATACAACTGGGTTTTGCATGTCTTGCTTAACCTCCACAATTGTACAAAATTGCTTACTTTAAAAAAAAAAAATCTTAGTTTTACCAGCATTTTTTAGCTCTGATATTAATGATTTATGAGTCAAGCCTGAGCTGCATAAATCAAGGGCAGCAGGGTAAAGAGAGCAACCATGTGAAATAACTGGCTGGGGGTTTGTTTTAACCAAAATCTGTATGTCTCTGTATAAACAAAAGGAAAAGTGTAACTGAAATATTCTACTAATTGCTTAACTGCAGCATTTTGCTGTGATATTAGCTATAAAATACTTTATTTCTTCTGGAATTTCCTCAGGGTCCCTTGCCAGTGTTAAAATGCCAGTATAATGCTGAATTTTCTACTCCCCCATCTCATAAAAGGAGATGGATGGCACCATCTGTTTATCATTAGTATTAAATAGAACAATATACAGTGGCAGAGAGTGGGAACAAGGGAAAAATTCTGCCATATCCTTTCAATACATTCCTTTACTTTAAGTCCCTAACAGCTTATAGCAAGCGATTATAGCACATATTCTACTTGATACTGTAAACTTGATGGAGCACAGTCATCCCAATGTACTGTATATTAATATTCATATCCTGTACATCCAGGGTATTACTGGCCCTTGTTTTGCAGCTAAAAGAGGGCTTATGTAAACATAAATTAATTAATAATGTATTGTATTTAAAACAACTAAGAATGTAAGGGAGAAGAATTTCATGAAAATCTACATTATTGATGCAACCCAAGGGGAAACAGAAACTTACTAGTTAAGCTAATTATCTGAGAACTGTAGTGCCTGGAGAGCTATTTGCTGTATTTAGATATTCTGCTTAAAAATTAGAGGGGGTCAAAACCCTGAAGTACTGACTTATTGACATTCTTATTCAGGCAAAATCCCTATCAAAATCATTGGAAGTTGCAAGCATTCAATCCGTCTCCGTTTGTCCCATTCATTTTGCAGATGTTTCAAGGAGAGTGTAATGAAAAGTATCCTAGTTAGCAGTCATGAAACAGTATGGAAGCTACACAAAGCAAAGATAAGATTACACAGCAGAAAATTTGTGCTGGTTGATATCAATTTGTACCTGTTAACTACTTATAAATCATAACAGCTGATTGGCTGGGTCTCAGCTTTGCCCTGGTATGAGTGCTAACCCAGTCCCTCACTGAACCTATCCCAATTCAGTGAAACATGTGCAAGATTCACAAATGTTCATATACATCTATATATAGATATATATCTATTTCTATATCTATATATAGAGAGATAGATACACAAAATGTTGAATATGTGTGCACTTGTATATATATTTTTTTTTCTTTTTTTTTGTTCCTTTCTCTTTATTTCTTCTAATTTTTCACCCCCTACCCGTTCACTTCCAACATTTTTTTTTTATTCCAAGACTTTTTCTCCTCCCACTCGTGGCTCTGACTTGCTCCCTCTGGCTCCAGAGTGAAGGAAGCCACAGCCCCCATGGTAGTTACGTTCCACCCTCCACCCACTTCTCCCACCCCAGAGGAGGAATACAGTGCTGGCTCTTGTCCGTACCCCTGCTTGCCAAGTCACAGTTACGCAGCTCTGAAATGACATAATATCTTAACCGGACTGCTCTGAAATTGCTCTAACTTTGATAGCATAACATTCCACAGATTTAAAATGTTTTGAAGGTAACCTATAAAGGCAGCCTTATAGCAACCTATAAGTATTGCATGCTGCACAATCCTCTGCGTCTTTTGTATATGGTTAGCTGCCATGGTATATCAGTCAGTCATGCGGCTGTTAATAAGTGCAGTCTTTCCTTTCTCAACAGATGGATCCTGGATTTTTAAAAAGATTCATTATAGAAATGGGTTGACTTAAAAGGACTGGAGTTACAGTGGCTTTGGCAACAACGATGTTTTGAAGAGAGAAAAGTGTAGCAGTCAAGGAATGTTAAACATGCTTGCTTCCACTGTTGTTTTCTCTTAATTGTTGGTAGTTTTGCCCTATTATATTGAGAGAAGAAGTGAGTTAGTTGGGAGAGGGGATGTGGAACAGGATTGATTCACAAGGAAATAAAACTGATTTTCTTCTAAATAACTAGGATTATTTTTTCCTTCAGTTTCACAAAAAAATTGTGAATAAGACTAAATGTGCTGATGTGATCCTTTTAAAGTTGTTTGTATCATTTGGATTGTGATGCCATGCACAAAATGTTAAGGCTAGCCAGAACAATACTCTTGTTAGTTTTTACACCAACATTAGCATGTACAATGCTTTACAAGAATGCAAGGAAATAATTTTTTCTCAAAGACCTGAAAGAAAGAGATGAGGGCCTCACCTAGAATCATGTCTGGGCAGGCCTCAAATAAACAGCACAACAGTTAATGACAGTAAGCCATGATCACTTGGCTTAGAGGGTGAGAGGAAGTGAGAGAGCAATATGACCTAAGAAAAGATCATCGCTCTATACGGAACATTGTTTTCCAAAGAAAACAGATTGTATTTTGTGCTTTTATGTATTCACTGTTTTTTTGAAGAAAAGCCTTAGGATTCTGATTTCAACTTTAGAACTCATAAAAACATAGAACTGGAAGGGAACTGCAAAATCATCAAGTTTGGTTCGCTGCTGCAAGCAGGAAGTTATTGGGCTCAGATTAGATAGTATTGTCCCCAACAGTACTATCTTACAGCAAAGTTAATGATCTTACTGCACCCTATTAGTGGTGACACTTTACTGTGGAGCTAATTAGTCTACTCTGCAGTAAAGAGCACATGTAGATTTACCCAGTGGATGTGTCTATACATGCAATCAATGTTCATGAAAAAACTCCAAAGCTTATTACTCCAGAGTTCTTTGTTCCTGGGTGCGTTACTTGAATGTGAGCTTGGGAGTAAAAAACTCCAGAGTACATTGCTCCAGAGTTTATTCATGAGCAGTAAATTGAGTCCATTGTAGTAGCCCCAGCTGGCAGCAGCCCAGGACTGCTCCAACCAGGCTCAGTGTGCTGTAGAGGGGCTGGCTGGGGCACAAGGATTTTTCAGTGCAGGGCTAGCCAGCAGGCAGCCCTCACAGTGAAGCACCCTCGTACCCCAGCCCGCCAAGCAGCATCTACATGTGTGCTGCTGCATATGACAAACCTTGTATTTATGAGTACTAGCCTGCTCTGGAGTTTATTAGTTTCATGAGTCCTACGAGCCTGCTCTTGAGTTTTTTAGTTTCATGCGTCCTAACATGTATAGATGTGGAGATGTTTACTGCAGAGCTAATTAGGTGGCTCTTCAGCACCTGTCTTGTGTAGATGCATCCAGTGTGATTGTGATGTAGGATGGACAGATGGGACATTTCAGGAGATCAGAACTGGAAGTCAAAGGTTTTAAATCCATACTATGAATAGCAAACAAGCTAATGAAAGGAGAATACTTATATTCAGTAGACAAACATTTTCTTGAAAAAAGTGCGCATGTACATGGTATGTCAGAATTAGTCTTGGTATAAAGTATTCCAGACATTCCAGACTAGTTCAAAACCCCAGTGATGTTAGTGAGCACAGCTGAATTGAACTAGCTCTGTATTTGACCTTAAAGTTTTTAGGGGTCCAGTTTATTCAGTTGTAAAATAGGTGTAATATATTCATCGCAAGAAAAGCCTCATCAGTTATAATTTAGCGCTCATCTTCAAATGAAAGTCATTATGAAAAGGCTAATGATTACTACATTATTTTTTTCTTTAACCACATTGACAAAAATATAGATACCAAAAGACGTGGAAAGCTAATCAATAATGGACCTAGGTGGAAAAGTTTGTTAGAAACAGTTTTTCATCACAAAAAGCTGTCTTAACAGAACTGAAACCTTTTTTATAAAATTATATTAATTTTGATAAGAATTCCCTAATGGAAAATTTTGAAAAGTTGTATCAGAGTTCTGTTTTAGTTTTTAGTCACGGGTTTCTAGTTTCAAATCTTTTGTATTTCATGACATGCCATTGGTGGTAGGCACAATTTGCTTTAAAGTACTAATGTCGAAGCTTTGCTACAAAACCAACAGCAAATCATTTTCTAGATCAAAATAAGTTTCCATGAGCCTTAGAGGTGTGCAAAGTGGGCAGTATTTGATTCGAATTCAGATTCGGCCCGATTTGGGGAAGAGTGATTTGATTCGCTGATTCAGATCACTGTCCCAATTCGATTCGGCCAAATCTGAATCTGAAGATTCGATTCTGATTTGGAGAATCAGCAATTCAGCCATAGACACAGCTTTATAAGTTTTTTCTACATACCTCAAAGTATCAAGCATGGCTTGTGAACGCTGAGATGGTGGGGTAGATGGAGCGTCCCACAGGAGCGTGGCGGGGGCGGGGCCTGCATGCTTGGCAGCGGACCTAGAAGTGGACCAGACATACTTCCGGTCCACTTCCAGGGCCACCAAGCACATGGGGGACCCCCCCATCCATCTCTGGCTCAGTGATCGATCACGGAGGGAGCCCAGGTGCCCCCCCAGACCCAGGAGGCACCAGTCGCTGAGCCAGGGGAGGGAGGGGTCCCCTGCACACTCCACAGTGGACCTGGAAGTGGACCGGAAGTACTTCTGGTCCACTTCCAGGTCCACCACCAAGTGCGTGGTGGACCCCCCTGCGCTCCCATGGAACACTCCATCTGCCCCATCATCTCAGCATTCACCAGCTGTGCCTGGTAGCTTGAGGTATGTAGAAAAAACATATAAAGCTGTGTCTATGGCCAAATTGTTGAATCTCTCCAAATCGAGTCGGAGGCTTCTGATTCAATTTGGAGAGATTAATGGGTCTCCTGATTTGATTCGGATTCAGAGATTTGGCCACCCAATTGGGCCAAATCTCCTCCAAATCAAATCAGAGACCGAAGCTTTGCACAGCCCTAATGAGTGTGTCTATCCAAGACACTACGGTGCCATAGCAATGCGCTATGGCACTGTACCATCTATTGGCAAAAACTGTGACACCACCGCTATGTTGCTGTAGCAATACACTCCCTCATTATAGCACATTGCTATGGTGACATAGCAGCCAAAAATAACCAGGCACAGCCATCGTGGTGCAGTACAGGCTGCTACTGTGCTGTCTTTTATTACTTTCATAAAGAAATACTAAATGGTGCAGTAACAACACTGCCATAGCAACACATGTCGATGTGCCGAATTAGTATTAGGTAGCAGGTGCCTCCCAAGATTATTATAATATTATAATGTATTTCAGTTATTATATTATGTCATTATGACATAATACACAGTTACCTCGACATGCATTAAAATAGTTAAAAAGTAACAAATGTTCCTATCCTGCGTACAGGACCTCCACCTGACACAGGAGGTACACGGTCCCACTAGGGGGAATGCCTTACTGGACCTGGTATTGGCAACGGGGGATGATATGGTAGGGGACCTACAGATAGGTAGTCACCTGGGGGACTAAATAATAGAATTCATCATAAGATGTCAAGTGGGTAAGGTAACTAGTAGGGTGAAAGTGCTAGACTTTAGGAAAGCTGATTTCAAGGAGCTCAGGAGATTAGTCAAGAACGCACTGCAGAGTAGGAGTTTTGAAGAGATGGGAGCCCAGGAAGGGTGTCTGTATCTTAAGGAAATGATCCTTTGGGCACAGAGGGAGACGATCCTGATGCGAGGAAAAAGAGGGAAAGGGGCCAGGAGGCTTCCTTGGCTGACCAGAGAAATCCAGGGCAGCCTGCGGACTAAAAGGGGAGCATATAAAAAGTGGAAACGGAGGAGAGATCACCAAAGACGAATATACCTCCTCTGCTCGTGCTTGTAGGGAGGCAGTTAGACGGGCCAAAGCTACCATGGAGCTGAGGATGGCATCCCAAGTAAAGGACAATAAAAAATTGTTTTTTAGATATATAGGGAGCAAAAGGAAGGCCCAGGGAGGAATAGGACCCCTACTAAATGGGCAGAAGCAATTGGTGACGGACAGGGGGGACAAGGCTGAACTCCTCAACGAGTTCTTTGCCTCAATGTTCCTAAGAGAGGGGCACGACAAGTCTCTCACTGGGATTGTAGAGAGGCAGCAGCAAGGCGCCAGACTACCATGCGTAGACCCTGAGATGGTGCAGAGTCACTTGGAGGAACTGGATGCCTTTAAGTCGGCAGGCCTGGATGAGCTCCATCCAAGGGTACTGAAGGCACTGGCTAATGTCATTGCACAACCACTGGCAAGAATATTTGAGCACTCGTGGTGCACGGACCAGGTCCTGGAGGACTGGAAAAAGGCCAATGTGATCCCTATTTTCAAGAAGGGGAGGAAGGAGGATCCAGGCAACTATAGGCCAGTCAGTCTCACCTCCATCCTTGGCCAAGTCATTGAAAAGATTATTAAGGCTCATATATGTGAGAGTCCAGCAGGAAAAATTATGCTGAGGGGAAACCAGCATGGGTTCGTAGCAGGTAGATCATGCCTAACTAATCTAGTCTCTTTTTATGACCAGGTTACAAAACACCTGGATGCAGGAGTAGGGGTAGACATAATTTACTTAGACTTCAGGAAGGCCTTCGATA
>NW_005842957.1:261189-275579 GCF_000455745.1 Alligator sinensis | reverse complement strand
GAGCTTGCAGGCCAAGCCCTATGAGGAGAGACTGGGGCACCTGGACCTCTTCAGCCTCCGCAAGAGAAGGTTGAGAGGCGACCTTGTGGCTTCCTATAAGTTCATCACGGGGGCACAGAAGAGAATTGGTGAGGTTTTATTCACCAAGGCGCCCCCGGGGGTTACAAGAAATAATGGCCACAAGCTAGCAGAGAGCAGATTTAGACTGGACATTAGGAAGAACTTCTTCACAGTTAGAGTGGCCACCCAGCACGTTTTCCTGCCTATGCAGGGGGTCGGACTCGATGATCTATTGAGGTCCCTTCCGACCCTAGCATCTATGAATCTATGAAAATATAAAAACAAAAAAGTAAAATTACATTTTAAATTAATTTTTACAACCCCAAGCAAAAATTAGTAACTGTGAATTTGTCGACAACTGATTCTTTTCCTAGAACATCTGTTTCATAGGAAATCTTAAAATGTTTGCTTTCCTTCCCAGTTGAAATGAAAATAAATTTTAAATGTAAACATTTCCAGAAAAATGAAAATTCAGTTTCAGTCAGTTCCACTTAGTAAGCTAGGGCACTTTTACACATGTTCTGAGGATGGAGGAGGAGGGGCAGGACTTGAATTAGAGCAGCTCCAAGAGCCACTCTAATTAAAGCACCACTGCATCTCGTGTATCACTATCCCCATGCTTAAAAATGATGGTGGGAGTACTTGAACTAAAGCTTGTTGAACAAGCTAAAGCTTGTTGAACAAGCTTCAGTTCAAGCATCCCCACTGCAATTTTTAAGTGCATGGATGCTGATATATGAGATGCAGGAGGCTGCTGGTGTGCAGTAATTGCCATGCTCCAACAGACTCAATTAATCTAATTTCCTCTGATGCGCTGTAATTGCAGTGCATCAGAGCAGCCGCCGCACTCATGTATAGGCACCCAAGATAATTATATCAAGGTTATTTTTGTTTCTAGATTCTTGAATTTTAATTAGTTAAACAAATACAGCTTTTCTATTTACATACTACAAAATAATAGTATCAGCTGTAATACATATGTTGGAGCATCCTGTACAAAGCACAGATACATTGAACCTAAATCTCCCAGTGTTTGTCAAGCAGTATATAATAGTGACTAGGTCTGAGTGACTAACTGGTGGCTTGTACATGGTGCAATAATTCATTATGGAAGTATCTTCCATTTGAAATCCAACTTCTGCTGGGTAATTGTGATTATACATATAGGGTCTGAGGCTGATGCACTTAGCCATGTTGCATAGTAGCACTTTATTCCTTAAGGGCCTTGGTAAACAGTAATTTTGGGTGGCTCCCAGAGATCTTAACTCCTGGATTGTCCATGCATTATCACCTTAAAGTGGTTTTAAGCACTTGTTATGCAGCTCAGTTATTTCACTCCAGGGCACTTCAGGATAATCTCTGATCCACACTACGCTGTTTCTGGTTCATTAAAATGTGTCCACTCCCCACAGATGCGCTGCCCAAAGAAGTCCTCCAATATCCCAGGATCTCTCACACTCCTGCCCGTAGAGCAGGGATAGAAGCCTGTCCTGGTTCACCAGCCCTGTAGTGGCAACTCATAGCAACAGCTCCTAGTTCTGCCCCTGCTCACCAGACCGCCAGTGGCAAGTCACAGCTGTGCAGGTGGGGGACAATCAGAGAAGGTTTCTAGACTAAGGATGTGACCATGAACAACATTTGCCCCCAGCAGCTGAGGGGGCATGGCGGTGCTGGCACACGTGGGAGCATGAAGGTGGCAGCGGTAAGAGGGGAGCTCCCACAGTCGCTGCCGGTGCCGTTGGGCGGGGTGGCGAGCACCAACCAGGGTTCGGTGACCACCTGCAGATGCCGCTGGCAGCATCAGCACCCCTTTTTGTAGGGGGCTCACCCGTGTGCACCCCCTACACATCACCAACGGAGGTGACTGCATCAGTACATGAGCCATTGGGTCCAGAATCCTTGCCCCAGTGCTAATCCTTTTAGATCCATTTATGCTAGTGTAAATCGCACTTAAAACAGTATTAAAATTGAGATTGAGCTAAATTAACTAAAATGTAATTTAAAGTGATTTAAGAATGAGTGTATACCAGTACACCTGCATTGAATTTTGGTTTAATTCAGCTCATGTGTTGGGATAAAGACAAGGTCAATCCATAGTGTAGGTTTGGTTATCTGATTTAGGTCTACTGTCTATGCTACAGTATTACTGTAGAAACACCTGGGCTAGCTCAGTTCAGCCATAGCTACACAGAGTTTGCCATAGGCAAATTTACCCCCACTTCTGAGCTTCCCATGCAGAGCTTTGTTGGCATAGCTAGACTGCTTTTGGTAACCAAACTAGTTTGTTTAAAGTAGAGTGGATATCCCTGCATTATGCTGCAATGTACACAAAGTGCTCCTCAAGCAAAATCTTTTCCTTTCTGAATGACAAGTAATGTCTTGAGACTTATTGGGGGGAAAAAAATCGTAGTGGAATTAATTTACTACAATATTCACAGAAAGCAGACACAAAAAGAGGTAAGTAAATGACATTTATCAATAAAAAAAAATTGTAGTCTAGCACAAGTATTTTCCCAGCCCAGGAACAGACAAGCTTGATGCAGTGGCACAGACAATCTGGATTTCCCTTAGTTCCACTGAAGGACTGGCATCTAAAAATAACTATGTAAGAGGGTGGGGAAGGAGTCCACTGATGTCATCATCTAAAATTGTTAGCAAATTAGTCTTATCCAAACACAAACATTTTACATCACAGAACCAAGTGTATTTAGACATTATCAGAGGCATAAGGTCCAGAGCTGGACATGAAATATCTAAGAGGAGGAGTTGAGGTAACTGAGTTAAATTCACAACTCCATTGTCTTCTTCAGCTATTCTTGCACAGTGTGATGTTAGGGGCCTCATTATAATTTGGTCATATATGGTATATGTTTTTTTTAAAAAGGACATGATTTAATTGGGAAAAGTAGAAGAGAAGCCAGATTGAAGCAGGAGCTTGAGGATATTGCCAGTCAGGAAGGTTAGAAAAACTCTTTCTTGTTTGAGAAGAAAAGATTGAAAGGGATTTCCTAAATCAGAAGCCACTAAAGGTGTGAAAGAGAAGATTTTCTGGCTCATAAATAGAAAAGCATGAGCTGATGCTAAGAAAAGTCTGGGTATCCAAATAATCTAACAGAGCAATAATAATACAAAGATTCAGATAACAATGGTAGCCATAAAGGTACTAATTAGCAGCTTGTGATCATTTTCATCTATTTTTCTTGCAAATATTCTTATTTCTATTTTAGCTGTTACTTAGTTTTGACTGCAGGTCTGCAATCTCTTATGTTCATATTCATGGCTATGAATAATACCTTTCTAAACTTCTATCACTTTTTCTATTTTGATAACAATATAAATGAAAGGATTCCTGCGTTGCTCAACTGCAGCCAGAAATGTAACGTCCATCAGGCCTGGGTGGCTAGTTCTCTGTTATATAAATAAATGGTGTAAGTAGAAAGGAGCCTCCAATCATAATAAATCATTGGATGTTGCAATCCAAAAATGATCAGAATAGGACACTTGACTAGCTAAATAAACTCATCACCCAACTCCGCAAACACCCAGCATAATGTCCTAGGAACACTGTGATCCTGGCAATGCCATCTTTAAGATAAGATATAAAATTGAGGTCTTGATCAGTTCTGAGTCATGATGAAAGAAAGGACTTGTAGGCTTTATTTAAATGAATGTGAATCTTGTGGTCTAATTCCAGTACTAGCAACTTTTTAGAAACTATAGATGTGGTAGGTTATGGGCTTGGATACATGGCACATATATACTAATGTAATTGACTGTCTATTGATGTAAATAAGAAGTGAGCAGCCTATATAAATCCCAACACCAGAGTAACTTCACCTACCACAGAAAGAATCAGGAGTAAAATGACACTCGTATAAGTTACACTGGTTTATGTGTCCTGTGCCTACAGCTTCTTATCACAAGGTAACTGTTGCAGATAAGTAGGGTATTTTTGGTGGCTCCTTTCTCCCTCATGGCCAAGTACAATAATACATTCAACTACCCTGGGATAAGCTGCTCATCTGTCCACTCCAGATCCTAGTGTAATTTACACCAGTGTACAAAACCGATATAAATTACACGGGCATGAATGCTTTGAATATCTTGGCCCTCCATCAGTAACTGACCAGATACAAGTGCAACCAAGGAATACAGGTTTGAGAACACTTGGCAATGTTTAGCTTTCCTTTGTGAATGGCTCACATACATACAGTTCAGCAAAGCACATGTAACTGAAGTAAATACTCTGTAGAACAGTGGCATTATTTCAGGAATGGTCCTGTCCTCTTTGTGGTGTCAAAGTCTGCTTACCACAGGATATATTGTGCATTAGGGCCTTGTTACACCTTGCATTGTGAGCCACACAAATGTTGATTGATATAAGTGCTAGCTCAAGTTGGGAGCAGTCACAATTCAGGTCAGCAGGGGCCTAGAGGAACAAAAGGTAGGAATCCTGCCCCCGTCCCATTCTGGGCTTCCCTTCTGCCTTGTGCCCCACCCCCAGGCTCCCCCAGTTTCCTCCTTCTGCCCCCCCCCCCTCCATCTACTTGAAGCTGTCCAGCTGTCTGTTGCAGGGGAGGTTAATCTGCCTGCTCAAGTGCTGCTGCCAGGCTGCTGCTCTTCCTGTGGCAGAGCCTGCCCAGAGACCAGCAGTAGCAGTGGCTGGGCAGACAAGTTAACTCTTCCCTGCCTGCTTCCCCAGGGCAGACAGCAGTGGGCAGCCACAAGTAAGTGGGAGAGTGGGGGCAGTGAGTGGGAATCTAGGCTGCAAGGGAGGGTGGGGAAGGGGGAGGAAGTGGCCCTGATCTGGGCCAGCAAGAGAGGGGGAATGAGTCAGGTATTTATACTAAAGTGTAACCTAGAGTAGCTACACCCTAGTGCAACACAAGCTGGGTAACGCAAACCAGTCACTTTGAGCCACCTAACAAGTACTTAAAACTAGTTTCAGGTGTTAAAGTGCAGACAGTCCAGGGGTTAAGAGCTTCAGGAGCTGCCCCAAATTACCATGTAATAAGGCCTTTAAAGTTTAAGAAGTACTGTCTACTTGGACTACTCTTTGGTAGCTGAAAACTACAGTCTCTCTCTGTCACTCAATTGCATTTATAAAGCACTGATTAAAACTTTGGGTGAAATTATATTCTGCATCTCTAAAAGGCACTGCACAGAATTTGTAACCCCGAGTACCCTAACGTGACTTTAAAATATCTTTTTGCCTTCCTGATTCTGGGCTGTTGTGAATGAACTGAAAATGAAATGAAAAGAGCCCTGGAGGACTGTTAATTTATGGCAGCCTCTCCTTCAGCCCCATGAATTAAAGCAGCGCCTAAAATCATCAAAGTGCTAAATGCTACAGCCTTGTTTCTGGCAAGTCTTTCCTTTCTCTAGTTCACCTAGTCTGCCAAGGCTCCCAAGGGGGTCCTCTGAAGGCAGATTTATGGCTCCCTGCCACAGTTCTGCACTGGTGGGAAGGAGAGAGGACTCTCTGGGTGCATCCAGATGAGTGCACATGTGCCTGTTGCAGTGTCTCAAAACAGTTTGAGACACCACAAGAGGCATGCTGGAAACAAAAAAATGTTCCCCGTGCTACATATTTGCATCTTGGACTCCAAATTTCATACCAGGAAATCCCAATATTAAAAAAAAAATTGCTGAAAAAAAGCCATGCATGGCACACTCCAGGAGAATGCCTTGAAGCAACCAAAGGCTGAGTCCTCCAGGAAGATGTTCTGGCGCCCAGCCAGAGCGTGTCTATGCCTGCCCCCTTCCCCTACTGTCCCAGCATGCTGCCTCAGTGTGCTGAAGCAAATAGGAGTGGGGCAAGGCTGCAACAGTGACCCAGTAACCCGTACCCAAGCGCCATCCCCGGTAAGCAAAGCCGTGGGTGTGGGGGGTTGTAGGTGTGGGGGGGTATTGTGTGTGTGGGGGGACTGTGTGGGGGTGAGAGGGGGACTGCTTAGGAGGGGTGGATGCTCCACCCACAAAGCGCACAGCCCCGCTCCCCCCTTGCAGCAGCAGAAGTGGCTGTGGGGTGATCAGGGCCCATGCTGGCAGATCCCACTTCCCTGCCCGCCCCATGGCACAGTGCAGCCCCAGCTGCCTGAAACCCAGTGCCACCTGTGCCACATGTTGCAGGCCTGTCCTGACCAAGCCTGGGGGCATGTGCTTTTGGACAGGACCATGCCTCTCTTGCTCTCGCCTGGGGTCCTGGCACTGCATGCAGGGGCTATGCATCAGACCCAGCCAAGTCCTGCCTCCATGGAGCCGGCCTGGCCCAACTGGTCACAGGGCCCTTGGAGGCAGGACCCAACCTGGCCCACCACGCAGCCCCTGCATGTGGTGCCAGGACCCCGGGTAACAGCAAGAGTGGTTTGATCCTGCCCAAAGATGCACAACCCTGGGCCAGGCCAGGACAGGCAGTGCTGAGTCTCAGGGAGCCAGGACTGCACCGTGCTGCGGGAGAGCTTTGTCAGCAGTGGACCCTGAGCACCTCGCAGCTGCTGCAGTGGGGAAGGGGCACCTACCCTCCCAGGCAGTGCCCCTCCACCCACACAAACCCCCCACAATCCACCCAGACACCCCACACCCCTAAACCACCCACACAGACCCCCATCCAGATACCCAACCACAAGTCCCATATCCCTCCACAAACCTCACCCTCACAAACTCCACAACCCCCCACAACCCCACACCTACCTCCCCACACCCTTTGCCCCCCAAACCCCACATCCCCCCACAAATCTCATACCTTACGTGCCCAGCCAGCCAAATGGGATGGGACCTGCTGGCAGGAGCTGCAGCTGCAAGGACAACTGCCATACTGCAGCTCTGTCCCATGCTTACACTGGTATAGAGACATGCAGCCCTAGGCTGTGGGGGCTCCCTTTCTCCACCCCTAGAGCAGCCTGTGCAGGAGGAGGCTGGCTTGGAAGGGAAGGGGCTTGCCCAGTCCAGACTCTGAGCCCCAGTCAAGGGCTTCCCAAGAACAACATGGGAATCACTGGGGCCTGGGCACAGGGAGCAGAACAGCAAGGGCTGGCACTGTTCAGAGCCACAAAGCAGCAGGTGGGACAGCTGCAGCTGGACTCATGTCCTGGTGCTGGGACAGAGCTGCAGCTGAGAGGGAGCTAGTGGGGGCAGGCAGGGACTGCGGGTCAGGAGTGAGGGGCACTGGGGGAGGGGCTGTGGGTTGAGAGTGAGGGGCAATGGCAGGGCACCCGCATATCAGTGCTGCTCACCTCTCCACATCCTGGTGAGTGAAGGGGGCAGGGGCAGCTCTAATTTTTCTATGATAAAAAAAAAAACAAAAGCAAATGATACAAAGTGTGTAGATATTTAGAATTCATTTATTATGATGATAGAGGCACTGTTAAGGCTTCTAAATTACTTGAAAATTGGAAATACATCAATAAAACATGGCCCAACTGATCTCTCTATATATGGTGGCATTTCATTTTAATCACAGAAGAACATGGGCTTTGGGTATTTTAATGAGAGAATTTGAGGTTTTTATCAGTTTTGCAATTTTTAAACAGGGAACACCAGGATCTCTGCTAGTGAGGCAAGTGGTGAGACCTGGGCAGAGGAGCTTGCCCAGGACCAGCACCAGGGACCCAGCTGGAGGGCAGACAAGGTGGCTGACCTGGCCATTTGGGGCCAGGAGGACACCCTTTGACAGTTCAAGCAGGCCCCTGCAAAAAGTACATCTGGGTGAGAGCTGCCCAGATGGCAGGGCAGAGGCACCATAAGATATGACAGCAGTGCTTCCCAAAAGCCAACTGTGTAGCCACGGCCCACTGGCAGCTGGCCCAGATGTGCCGGAGGCTCTGCTGCAGTGCCCTTACCACAGCCCAGGCAGCCATGCAGTCCCCATCCAGGTCTGGAGGCATGCAGCCAGGGGGCTTCATGCTATCGCAGGTGACATCAGGTCACAGCCAGGCAGCAGCCCCCACTGCCAGACTGCTGCAGTGGGTAGAGGGTGCAAACACCACTCTAGGTTAGGGCTGATTTAGCAGTCCAGCTGGCACAAGGGGTAGTGTCCCCAGATACCAAGTGACTGGGCCTCAGAAGTTCCTGAGGGCTTGTAGCCCTGAGTTGCTGGCCAGGGCAGCTTTTTATACTGCTGGGGCCAGCACAAGTGCTGGCTTCAGGCTCTAGCTCCCCTGGCTGAAGATCCAGAAGGAGCTGGGCAGGGTCAGTTTGCCCCAAGTGGCACAATTTGCTCCACATCAAAGTGCATGTTCAGGCACGTGTGCTGAGACACAAATCTCTGGCACAAATTTGTGCCGCTGCTATTTGAGCTGCTTCGAGTGCATGTGCCTGCACGTGAGGACACACCCTTTGGGCACAAGTGTGGCCATGTGGTATGTGGCACCACAAACACGTCTGCAGCACCACATACCGCACAGTCAGGTGTTCACCGCACTACAAGGGCGCGCTGCTAAAAAGTGGAGCCGGGCTGCCTGGTAGTGTGCTGCAGCTTCCAGCCAGCTCCACCTGGCAGGATCACCACTGCTGCTGCCCCAAGAGTCCCCACAGGACCCCTGGCAAGGCTACTGGGGCCAGCATAGTGTGGAGTTACTTGTCCCCTGGGAACCAAACATCCGCACTCATCTGGATGCAGCCTCTGAGGCTCAAATTTGAAGCTCTTTTATGCAACATCAAGGGGAGTCAGCAAGGTTGAAGATTTTACCTATTCGATTTAGATACTGAAGCACAAAGACATGAGAGGGATGAGAAAAACAAAATGTGCAATTTAGTTGCTTTTATTGGAATGTTGCTTTTATAGGAATACTTCTTTAAAACTCATCATTGCTTTCAAATAGAAATAAAAACAGTCATTTAGGGACAAGTAAACAGCTGTTTCTTTTTTCTTGTGAGAAGAACAAAGAACAAAATTGATATATTTTTATTTCCCACAAAAATACCCAAGTAATAAAAATACTCGTGTTGGTCCAAAACAAATACACTTTAAAACATGCACATAGAACATTAACCCCTGCTGTGTTCATTGTAAGAGTATTTTTTTTAAGAAATTGATTTTACAATGAAAGTTATTATTCTCTTGATTTTATTTATTTACTGAGCCAAGATCCAGCATCATCAGATCTCTAAAAATGTTATCCCAAACAAATTCAGAAAGTACATATTTGTATTCATTAAGTGATAAGAGCCATTGTATGTAAATGGGGGGAGAGGTTTGATTTTGTTCTGTCCCTTTTAATTAGTTAAGAACCACATTCTTTATTATTTGTTGAAAGCTTCTAGTGAAGTAAAGCTGTACATGAAAAAATGAATCTTTTCAATGCCATTTCAGTACAGGCGGTTCTATCAAAGGACAGCAGTAATTATGCATCGGGAACTGCCTAAAGTGAATAAACCTGGAGTGAAGGTGTGCCTGGAATTTTCTTTTGAATTAGAGCAGATGTCAGTGGGAGGGATTTAGTAGAAAGAGGATAGTTTCATTAATTAAAGTGTCTAAATATTTGTATTAATACCATAACCTCAGTTCCCAACCAGTACTGTATTGCACTGAGATTCTATACGCACCTGGCAATACCCAAAAAATGTAAGTCCTATTTGGTTCACGTCAGTCTGACATGTTGACTTATAGTGCCACCTGCTGATGTGTTTATTTACTGCAGTGAATTAAGGTTGAAATACTTTGGAAAATTAATCCAACATGGATGAGGAAGGTTCATAATTACTCAGGCAAAATTTTAAAGGGTTTATCAACCCATTTGGAGAAACAGATTTTTGGCTAAAAATTATCCTTTCAGCTGCCAGAATTTCTGACTTCAGTGTGGCCATTTGGGAGGAGCCAATGACTATGCTGCTTGGTTAAGCTTGCTACAGATATCAAACTCTCTGTTTTCAAGAACTGCATCTGTTGTTTGTACTGCAGCAACACTGTTGAGCCCAGTCCCATTGACCCAGATCCCACTCTGCTCTGTGCTGCACAAACACAGAACGCTCTCTGGCCACAAAAATAAAACTCCTTACTCTAAGGATAACAGTTTAAAAAGCATTCCTATGCATATATCTTATTTCCAAAGTGACTCAGGAACCTACATTTTATTAAAAGTAAGTGGGCCAGAATTTTAAAATAATTTAAACATGTACAAATACAGATATAAGTTTAATGTGATTTTCACACACACCCCCACGTGCAAATAACATTTTTTATAAATATATCCCTAGATACCTAATGCCTAAATATTTTTATTTTTCTTTTTTAATTAAGACCAAGGCATTTATGTCACTTGGATGTGCTTTGGTAATGACTCGTCTAAGGTGTGTTTGGTTATTCAGTAATTCAAACAAATGGGTTGACAATTAACTGAAATTAACTAATATGATTGTAAACTCTAATGTCAACACTCCACAGAAATGTATTCCTGAAAATGTAGATTTATTCTTGGTCATGGCTCATCCTAGGCTGAGTTCCAGGATGCAGTGTGAGCAGGAGCAAACACATTTAAGCATCTCCATCAGAATGTACCAAGTACTTATGTAGACAGGAATTTGCTATCATGTCAATTGCCTTGAGTCTGGGGTAATGGCGGAGGCAGTATGCCACCATTGTTAGGCTGGCTTACCTGGCTATGTGTCAGTCTTCAGGGTAGGGGCAGGGGCACCACAACAGAAAAAGTGACATTAAAGGGTTCCTTGACTTTAGGAAGTTTGAAACCCTCTCATCTAGAGCAAACAAATCCTAAAAAGGAAATGCGTGTGCCAAGTCCAGGGAACTCTGAAGAACTTTGGAGAAGGAATTTTTCTCCCAGCTTGCTGAACCACCCAACAGCTGCTACTGCAGAGTTGCGTACATAGTGGAGCACATTGCTAGTGTATCCATATAGCGATAGATCTAGCACACCCAGTACCAGCTCTTGTCATGCATCTGTGTCTAAAGAGCCCCCATGTCACACAGGGGCCTTGGCACTCAAATGGGGTCCTGAAATCCTGTCCCACCAAACATGTTTCTTTTCCTCTGTGAATGAGGGCTTCTGTGGATTTGCTATAAGGGTATGTATACACAGCAAAGGAAGGTGTGATTGTAGTTCTGTGTATACATATCCTTGCAAACTTTAGTCTAGTTAGCACATATAATAGTAACACTGAAGATATGGCAGTTTGGACTAGCAATCAGAGTATATTCGAAAGGTCTCCGAAGTTGCTACCCGATGCTGAAGCCCATGTAGTCTTCACTCTTCTTGTTACTTACAATAGCTAGAGTAAAGGTCATATGAACAGTGGCACCCCCTGACTGGCCGCACTCTCCGCTTAGGTGACGGTCACTGACTGGGCACATGCCCCCCCCCCCCCCCCGAGTAAGGTGGCACCAGTCACCCATGCATATAAATATCTCTACCTGGCTACAGTAATACCTTAATTCTGCATGTATCGGCATACTGTAAATGAGGAACTAACATGTTTTCCTTGCCATTAAATATGGAAGAAATAAAAGTGAATCCCAATCATCCGTCTGCTAGAAACAATCATAAATCTCTGTAATACTACCAAAAATGGAACTGGTAGACATATGTTCTAGCTAAGTGATTGCTTCTGTGTTCTGACTGCTGAAGAAGCCATTAAGCTGAAACATCATGCTGCCAGATTTAGTCTGTTTTGTTCTCATCCCAGGTGGTGGTTTATTCCCCTTTTTTCCTGCACTGGCTATGAGCAATGACTTTCCTTTTTTCTACAGCTGGCTCACTTACTAATGCTTGCACCAGTGATTTCAGCTCCTAACAATTTCAATTCCCCACCCCCCACCATGGTTATCAGAATAAAGCACAATATTTTTTCCTATAACCTCAAGCTAAAACTTACATCAGCAGCAAGAATAGCCTACCAAGGACTTTTTAGAATGCAATCAGTTCCATTCAATTTAAATCTCTTCAGATATATGGAGTAAATGGAGCTATGAATGAAGCAGTTTGGAGTGCTAGTTCAATGGCAGGCTGTTAGGTCTCGTCTGGTAGCATTGCACTCCTTGGATTCAAATGCTCAATTAAGGCATGTGGGCATTGATGGATAGACTTGTTCTCCTTTTAGCACTGCATGACTTTCCTCTGTCCTTGAGTTCCCTGTGACATCAGCAAGAGGAAGAGGAAAATAACTCCAGTAGTGCAGCCTGAGGCAGTAGCTGATGCCTAACTCCAAAAGAAACAGGATGCCTGCCCTCCTTCTCTTGATGGGGTTATCACCCAGGGTTGGGTGACAGAGGCTATCTTTTATAACAGCCTATCTCAATGTGTTACAGAGGATTTAATTACATTTTTCAGGGACACAGCCCTTTGTGGCTGTGTGTTGTTCCCCATTTTGCAAGGAAACTAAAACTTCCCTCGCTTTTCTCACATTACCTCTAAACAGGTATAGAATTGACCTTGTTCAATAGCCAACTCACTGCTGTGCTCCAGGGAGAGGTAATCTGAGTAAGATCACAGTAGCCAAAAAAATCTATGGGCAGTGAGGAATGACAAATGAACACTTTTGGACCTTATGGAGCAAGCCAGACTTGTATTTTTACATCTATTCCTAAATTACTTGTTCGTGTAACCTATCAGCATTGAGCTGCCACCCTCTACATGTCTATCACTCCTTCACATATTGGTGTTATACCTTGTGGCAGGATCATGTCTACTGTATATTCTGTAAAGAGCTGAGCACTCTTCCGAAATTCTAAAGATAGTAACTAATATCTGGCAACTCTCAGCAAACAGCAGTATCTGGGAATGTGGCTTTGTGAGGAAAACTCAATTGACCTCCAAGGACCCAAAATGACAGTAAATTAAAAGGTGAGCATCCTACAGATTTAGCCTCTGAAATTGTTAGTCATGTCTTCCATCTGTCATCAGCTTTTCCAATGAGCCTGCCACATAAAGAAATACTACTGTGTTTTCCCTGGTTATAAGGTGTAAAACCGAGGAACCTAGTTGTTTACTACTGGCTGTTTCACAGACTGTAGAAGGGACTATACAGTGTATCTTTATCTTGAAAACAGGTTGTACATACTGTCAAAGGATTCAGAAAGTGTCCTCCCCTTGCTGCTGTACTTGCTGTTAAAATAGCCTTAAATAAAAGTGCCATGTATGCTGTATCTCCATAAGCGGGATAAAAGAATATTTTCTTGGGCCCTACATCATTCTGATTCCTAGGTCAGGATGAATTTCCCTTCTTTCATGTCCAACACAAAAGCCAACAAAGCTGGTAGGATTCTGTAGGGTTGTTCACCATTCAGCTCAGCAGGCCTTTTTCCATATTCTGAGATAGGAGCAGGAATAAGGCCTCTGTGGCTGGTGTAAGCTGCCATGTAAATTGAAAGCCTGGAAAATAAAGATATTTGCCCAGCTTTCCATGGTCAGTTTTCACATTGGCTTCTTGTTGTACTTGTTCAGGGGTGGGCAATTATTTTGAGAGGAGAGCTGCTTACCCAGTTTTGGCAAGCTGTCAAGGGCCACGTGGGTAACCTTGCCCCTTGACAGGGGCTCCGTCCCCTGGTCACCATCTTGGGACCAATGTCCCAGGGTCAGCACCAGTAGGGCCCAGGCTGGCAGGGGTCTGTGGAGGTGGGCTGGGCTGCACCAGCAGGGAGAGGTGGGAGCTGGCCCAGCTCCATAGAGCCCCTACTGGCGGGGACCCTGTACCCCTACCGCTCTGCTCTGGGCCCTGCTGGCACTGATCCAGGGACACCGGTGTGGGCCCCGAGCTCCCGCTGGCTTCCACATGTGCTCACTCCCAGTGCCCCCCAGCCCCGCGGTACAGGCAGGGGGCAGCGCACAGCCCCGACCCCCTGCTCACCAGCAGGGAAGGAACTGGTGCTGAGCACGGGGAAAAGCAGCCCCTCACCCGCTCCATGGCCAGCGCTCCCTGCTGCAGCTGCTCGCAGCCCACACGGGGCTGGCCTGAGCAGGTACAGGCAGCCCCAGGCAGGCTGCAAGCAGCTGCAGTGCCGGGCCCTGGCCATGGAGCAGGGGAGGGGGGTGCGGCCCGCTCCCCTCCCCCTCCCCCCCGCGCTCACCACCAGCTTGTAACCCACCCCCACTACCAGCCTAGGCCCTGCATGGCTCCAGGCTCACCCATCGGAGCTGCACCACATCAGCTGCAGCTGCGGCCCCCCCGCTTGCTGCCCTGGGCAGTGTTTGCTGCTGCTGCCCACCTGGAGCTTGCACACTGGGAGGCCAGAGGCAGCGGTGGCAAACACTGCCTGGCGCGGCAAGCCAGAGGGGCTGCAGATGCTGCCCTGCATGCCACTCCGATGGGTAATCCCAGAGCCGGTGTGGGGCCCAGGCTGGCAGCGGGGGCCGGTTCAAGCTGGGGGAGAGCAGAGG
>NW_005842957.1:223457-261162 GCF_000455745.1 Alligator sinensis | reverse complement strand
GCCCCCCCGGGGCCGGGTCCCCCCCCCGCCAGCCGCTCACAGCCCACCTGGGGCTGCCTGTGCCTGCTCAGGACAGCCCCGCACAGGCTGCGAGCAGCTGCAGTAGGGAGCGCTGGCCACAGGGCAGGGGAGGAGCCACTTTTCCCCATGCTCAGCTTTTCCCTGGACTCCTTCCCTGCCCAGGATCCTCCCCTGCCCTTGCCCCACCCGCCTTACCTAAGGTTCCCATGCAGGGCAGTCACGTGGTCCCAGGCCAGGCAGGCCCTGCTGTTGTGGGAGCCTGCCAGGGCTTCCCCTGGGTCCTACCTCCCCTGGTTCCTGTCATTTTTTACAGGAACCAAGGGCAGATAAATATTAATTTTCTAAAATTTTTAGGGGCCCTGCGGGTCAGATAGAATGGTCTCGCGAGCCAGATCTGGCCCGCGAGCTGTATTTTGCCCACCCCTATTCTAGTTCCTAGGATGCCCATTTAATCATGTCTCTTCTCCCTATGCTCTCTCTCCATTGGATTCTTACCCTTATCATTTAGGCCCTGCACATCAAGCCCTGCTCTGTTTTTCTCCCTCCAAAATCCTTTAGATTTCTACCCTTTCTTCTTCAAATCCATCCTAAGGGGACATCTGCAGTGCAGCAACTACAGCTCACATAGTCAGACTCAGGCTAGCTTTAACTAGGTACCGCTAGAGACATAAGCCTGCCAGCACAGAGCTCTGCATGGAATACAAGTGATGGTATTTGTTCAGCTTCTCATGCAGATTTTGCAGCCTGCCCTGAGCTCTTGGCTTAGCTCCAAGAGATTACACTACTATCAGTACCCAAGACAGCTAGTTTAAATCTAGCTCAGGTATCTCTACAAAAGCTACAGTGACTGTACTATAGCTGCAGACACACTTTCACCATGATGCCTATGAAACAGTAATAATGCAGGTGAGAAGCTGATAGTGCAGCTATTGATAATATTTAAACAGAAGACAAAAATGAATTTACAGTTCATAGCATCTTTCAGGCAAGATCATAAATCATATTAGAGCATTACTTAGGCGTTATTAGTTAAAAAGGCAGGAAGTTAGATTGTTCCCATTTTACAACTGAGTAAACAGACCCACAGAGGGGTTAAGGCTTACTCAAGTTTATGAAGCAAATTTGTGGCGGTGCTCCCATCTCCTGACTTCCTACGTTACTGCAGTGTCTGTATCTGGACATGACAGTAGTGAAATAAAAGTAATTGTACAGTTTTTATCTTATTAAATTCTGGAAGGTGGGAGGAAATTAAAATACAAAGTAATTTCCTATACTAGAAATGATTTGTATAAGTGTCAATAGTGTGTTTCAATAATGGAACTTCTAAAATAAATCAAGAGGCTAGATGGTGTTAGCCAAATGAAGATCTGCCTGAAGTTTTAAAACAGCAGTGAGAGCTGTGATTCTCAATCAAGGGGCTGTGGCACCCTGAGATGTCTTGAGATACTTTCAAGGGCATTGTTGGGTGCTGCAAAATGTTAGTACTGTTAAGTGTGCAGACATAATTCACAAGATAAACTCAGATTTTTCATGTAGAAAGCCAGTGTTAAAAACATTCTGGCCTGTTGTGGTCTTTCTGAGTTCTTTGCAACAGAAGAATTACTTGTTTTTCTGTAGTCAAAAAAAGAGTGACAATTAAGAGCTGGCATTTTCTGATGGGTGCTTCAAATCTAAAAAGGTGGAGAATCAGTCTTAGAGATAGGCATATAGCTCAAAATTTACGTGTGTTATAAAGCTTTATGTATACTTTCTTTAAAGGTTCAATATGAAGTAAACCCCCTTCTGATGCAGCACCCTATTTTCCTTGACATTGATAAGGGTTTTTTCACCTAGAACAGTGATTTTGAATCTGGTCCATGGACCCCTGGGGGTCACAGACTATGTCTGAGGGGTCCGCAGAAGATTACTGTGATCAATCAAAAGTATGTCAATACCCACACTTACAATTCAAAGGGGTCCACATCTCCATTCAGCATTGCCAAAGAAGTCCACACCTCCATTCAAATTTTTTTAGGGTTCCACAAAAGAAAAAAGTTTGAAAACCACTCACCAAGAATAAGGAGCAAATGTCTGGGTAGGGAGTACCAGCGGAACTGACTTACGCATAAAGTATTTGGAAAGTACACATTTTAAAAAATACAGAAAAAATGTTTATTCTCTAATTTCTTCCAGTAACAGTTGCTGCCATAAAAAGATGTGTAAATATGCCTGTCCACTTTAAAATGTTGATCAAGTTTCAGGGTAGTTCAGCTCTCAGTAATCTCCTTCCATTTTTTAAAAGCTTTGTTTTAGCCTAGATTGTTAAATCTCATCATACTTTATGCAATGACATCCGTTTATTTCAGAAACTGAAGATTTTTATGAGCTATCAAGGAAATGCCATAACATATAAATTGGATTTAGTTTATACAGGGCATGTTTACAGATGCATTAATGTGCCTTTTCTAATGCACATTATATTTAGTACCTCCAATATGAGATACTAAATTAATGCACATTAGGCTGCGCTAATGCACAGTAGCGCATTTGCACACTTTTTTAGTGACGCTTAATGCACAATAGACTATTTTACTGAACAGCAGCGTAATGTCACTTTTTATATGTGATGCTTTAATGCGCAATAAAATAGTCTTCTGTGCATTAAAGTGCACCTGTAGACATGCCCACAGTGCTGTCAATAGGTTTCTATTAACTCATGTCCTGGAATTTGAAACTGAGCATTGTAGAGTTTTGCAGTAGAACCCCTCAGGATTAATCATTCTCAGGATTAACATTACTGCAAGGTCATTACATTTATATATATATATATATATATATATGGAAGATTCAATTGAAGGCCAATAATTCTGGCTTTTACTCAGTCCTGAAGCCCAGCTAATCCCTATTGCTTAATGCATTGTCTTTTTACTAATTCCCTTATGAAATCCTAGAGCTGGGCCAAGAACACAGAGTGCTTCACAATTAATTAATTCCCCTGGCATAGGGGGAATCCCTGCCTGCTGTTTCAGACAGCATAGCCAGAGAAGTGGTATGCAGGAATCCCAGTCCATGCCAACTAATGGCCCCTATGGGGTTTAACACTGATGCTACCCAAGGAACTCAGGGCATGAAAATAGCTTAAAGTCAACACTGACCTATCTATCGGTCTTAGCTATGCAAAGCAGGGCTCTGATGCAGCTAGGGGTCTGTCTTAGGGGTTAATTACTTTGGTCAATTATTTGTACTTTCAGCATCAGTTTAAGAATACAGAGCTCTAAAATGCCAACACTCCCTGTATAAAGAAACTGGACAGTCTCAAAGCATACCATTTCGTTTAACTGAGGTCTGCAAAGACAGTCTTTTACTTGCATTTTCTTATTTCTGGCCTCTCTAACAAACAGTCAAAGACAGATTTTCATCTGTAAGAAACTGGGTAAAAAAATAGGCTGCTATTTGAAAATGCAGGATCTTTGCCATTCAGGCAGCTGAAGTACATGCTGTAATTGAAAGCAAAATTGTCCGTTATAAGAAAAAGAAAGCAATGCAACTAAATGCTGTCTGTTGGTAATGAGCAAAATGTTAGAAACCTAACCTGAAATTGATCTCCACATTTCTATGCTCAAATACTGTATATCTGGCCTCATTTGCAAGTGTGCCGAACACACACAAAATTTTGCCAGTATAGTTTTAACTCCAAAAAGAAATGGTAATTTAAAAAATAAGAGGGCATATACCTGTATGTTTATTTATCAGTTCATTTTTATTTGGTTCATGAAACCCTACACCTTTGTCTCTAACTCAGTTTAGTGGCTTATTTAGTGGCTAAGAATACACTAAAATGTCTTGTGATTATATGGATCTTTAAGAAAACATTTTCCCATAAGATATAGAATCACTAGGTCTTATGAATTATAAATAATATGGTATAACAGACCATGTATTAGAAATAAATAGCATCCGTTAAAATCTGTTTACCAAAGAAAATTAAAATTGCACAGTAGAGTCTACCCTCTATGTATACTTTGGGAGGCAAGAAAATTGAAGCATTAAAGTTGGTTGAGTTGCAGATTTGTTTTGGTTTGTTTTTTAATTTATTATTATTACCGTTATTATTAACCTTTTAAATGTAGCATCCACAGTTAGCCAGTGGGAAGCAGTATGTAGTAAATAGTACATGGATAAACAGAAAAGAGCCATGGGCCACCTTAGGCATCTTTACAGCATCCTAAGATGCTAGGTAGCTCCACAATGAAGCATGCAATGCCTGCTCCACACGTGATTTGCCCTGGAACCAATGAAACCCTGATGCTTTAGTGTGCCTGTAGATGTGCAGGGATGCTGTTCCAACATATTATAATTAATCAAGTCTGCTGGAGTGTGCTAATTAGCATCTCATGTATTCAGCATCCCCGTGCTTCAGAATGGCAATGGGGACTCTTTAACTAAAGTTCATTTAATGAGATTTAATTAAAGTGCTCCTGCCACCATTTTGAACCTCAGGATCCTGAATACCAGAATCACCGTGGGCGCTTTAATTAGAGCAGCTCTCCAAATCACTCTAATTAAACCACCCCTCTCCCACAGACAGAGCATGTGTAGAGACACCCTTAGTGTAGTGCTAAGTGAGTTCAATAAGCTCATGCTGTCAGGTGCAAGCACTAAAGCAACTACATTATCTCCATTGTAGATTAGAAAACATTCAGCGCCAGTGTGGAGTGCTTCTCCGTGGCACTCCCTAGCATGGTCCTTTGATGATGTAGACCTTCCTAGCTAGCCCTTAAATAGACTAATGCCAACAAGCAAATTTGTACCACTGTTCCGTGGTATTCAATTTCCATCTGGTACCTAGTAGCCCAGACAATTTCTTGCATCTCCCAGTAGAAACAACAACATTATAAATGCATGTAAACAATCTGGCCTAACCCTAAAATGTACTTTGGAACTAATGAAATTCCATTTCCCAGAACTGATGGTCCCATGCTTCGTTGCAGCACACTGTCTAAGTTAGTGATAGAGTTATATAAAATATTAATTGTAGCAGGAGTATAATTGGCTACTACTCTTTGTAAATAATCTTTGAATTTTATCTCAACAGAGATCTCAGTCAGCATTCTCATTGACTATGGAAGATGCACCAAGCAAGGGCCTGGACCTCGCATCGTCTATGTCTGAGCTTCTTTGGAGACATCAGAAAGGCCAATCCAGGAGAAAGAAGGAATATAAAATGTCTGCATTGCCCAGCTGGAAAAGTGTGGACAGGCTAAATGAAATAAGTAATTATTTCTTGTACTAGTACACAGCCCCTTGTTTATTCCTTTTGACAAATGTCCTGTTTCTATTGTTGTGCAAACAACAGATGTAAAAAGGCCTGCACTAAATTGGCAATACTTATCACGACAATAATAATGGCTGCTGATGGATATGGAAAAAAAATTCACTTTACCAGAAGAAGCAACGCATTAGTTCAACCTGGCTTGGCATCTGTATAGATCAGGTGCTTCAGCGGGGCTTGTTTGGCACTTTTATCTAATAGCTGATTGAATCAGTGGGGTTTTTTTGGCACTTTTGTCTAATAGCTGAATGAATCAGCTATTAGATAAAAGTGCAAAAAAAAGCCCTGCTGAAGCACCCGATCTATACAGATGTTGGGCGAGCTGGGTCAAACTGACATGATGCCTCTTTTGGGCATGTGCTAGGCTCAACGTGGAGATGTGCCAAGATTAAAGTGGTGGAGTTTGGGGTTTTTTGGCGGAGTGGGTTGTCTGTAAGCACCCATGAAGTCTATAGTGCTTGTTATTGTGCTGTTAGTTTCCCCTGCATAAGGACATCAGAATTTGTCCTTTACTGAATAAAAAATGAATATCTTTACAAGTCAAGTAAGAGTAAATGCACTGTGAGCTAACAATGTATTTATTGCTATGAGGCAAGGATATGGGGGGAAGGAGGATATCTTTATTGGAGCAGCTGCTTGATTGGGATAAAGTTAGACAAACTTTTGATTAAAATGCATTCTTCTTCCTGTCTGAGGAGGGAAGCAAGCACAGTGACTATTAACAGCGAGTAGAGCTGTGAAAGTGGAGGTGGGAGAAATTCCCAGAGGTAGTGGACAAACAATTAGCAGAAAAAAACAAGCTTGACATCAAGGGAGATCTAGGCATAAGAAATGGGCAGAGGGGCATTATCACCTGTAGTGTGTAGGGAGAATTTCAGGAATCAGGTAGATTATAGGGTGTAAGAAAATCAGTACTGGTGTTTAGTCCTTGTATCCAGCCATATTATGAGTCTTCCTAGTATCCAGCCATCTTTTGAGTTTTTGTTCCCAAGTCCGCCTTTTAAAGGTGTTTGGTGGATTTTCCTTGAGTATGAAGGTAGTGAAGTCAAAAAGACACGGTTGTCCTATGAGAAATGTGCTCCTACTGACGTGTGTGTGTCTCATATGTTTTTTTTCTGTCAGAATTCATTCTTGTCCATAGTGCTGTTTAGCTTCATCCATGTAATTACCACAGGGGCATTAGATCAGCTATATCACATTTTGGAAAAGGCATGTATAGTAGGGTTCATGGATTCTGATGGGTTCATTGTGGCGGGGATGTTGATTTTAGCAGCAGTGGAGATGTGTTGACGGGTTAAGCATTTGTTGTTAAGTAAGGCTGTGTTCCACTGATGTCTGTTGACCAATGTGAAGTTTACTTCTGATGATGAGTTGGACAAAGTTAGGAGGTTGTTTGACAGCCAGGAGCAGAGAGGCTGGGAGTATTTCTCTCAATGTCTGATCTTCATAGTGTTCAGTGGTTCTTCTAATCAGTTCCAAATGTGGAGTTTGCAGTCACAATGGGTTTTTTTTTAATTATAGCAGGGTATTTGGGGGTTTTTGGGTGGCTCTTTCAAAGATATTTCTCTACTAAAGTGTCCTTTGTGTATGAAGGTAGTGTTAGAGTAATATTATAGCCAAGATGGTCTGAGAATTATGTGAGAGGCAAGGATTTCTTAGGGATATCTTGTATTGGCTCAAATCCATAGTTGGAATAGGGTTAAACTAGATTTTGAATGCAAGGCATTCTTCATCAGGTCTATGCTGTGCTGGTATTTACTGCTTATACCTGATGAAGACTGTCTTGCATTGAAAAGCTTGTCTAACTCTGTCCCAGCTATGCATTTGATCCAATAAAAGATATCACCTTAAGAAATCCTTGTTGTATGAAGGCAGATATTAGGCTGGCCAGGTGAGCATCACAAGTGTTCTCCTTAGAGCAGGTGCTATGCAAATTTCATTTTACTGTTATGCAAATTTCTGCTCAGAGTAACCTTCTGCCATGCATTATAAAAAAAAAATGAGTAGGAGTAGGATTCTAGCCAAAAGCCTATATTCAGCAAGGCAATTAAGTAGATACTTAAATTTAAGCACCCACTTAAATTCCATTGAAGTAAACCACACAGTAATTTAGCACTTAACAATTACTTAACCACAGCTGAATGACAGATTGATAAAGGTGCACTTTTAGGTTCCCTGCTGATACTATTTCCTCATGCCTTCTGACATGGAGGTCACAGCTGGGATAAAACAAAGGTGCACTACAGAGACTGCTTTATGTATAATGGTTTATTGTATTGATTCGTGCGATATTATTTACTGCATCTTTGTTCTCTAGTTAGCAACTGTATGTTAAAACAGTGGGGCCAGCCTTTTTTTCAAAAGTGCCACAAATTCGCCCTGCATCCTCCCCAACAGCTGCTCTGATCCCCTTCCCCTGCCTAATCCACTGCTCTGCTCCCTGCCCTGTGCTTCCTGCCTGATCTGCTGCTCTGGTTTTTGCTCCCTGCCCTATCTCTTGCTGTGCTGCCTGTCTCCTCCCTGATCTGCTACATGCCACCCACAAAGGCTGCCCATACCACCTGTAGCATACATGTCGCGGGTTGGTCACGCCGTTTTAAAACCTGCTAAAGCTGAAAGGATCTCAGCCAGCAGTTCCAAGTGATAGCAGCAAATACCAACAGTCCAATCATTCATTTACTTGCACCTTATTAGATATTTATGCCTTCAAAAAGTGAATTGAAACTCCATGACTTTGATTAAGTAGCATTTATCTTTATTTTGAACCCTCTTTATATGCAAGATCTCTGTAGTGGTTCATTTCACATGGCATCTCTGCTAATATGCAATCAGCTCATGTCCTTTACCTGTGTAATCAATTTTAAAGGCTTTTATCTATTTCAGTTATTCATATTTGCAGGTAATAGTTACTTGTAGTGCTCGCCCTCTGTGGCCCTGAGGGATGAATGAGTGGCATGGGGCAGGTCCACAGGCTGGATCCCATCTGAGTCATTTCTAATCCAGGACAGTGAGTGCACAGATGTCATCTGGTGCACTGGTACAACCCTGCACACTTGATCAGGCCTTAGCGTGACTGCACACTGGAGAGGTCCAGTGCATGGGGCCCTGTCATCCAGCCTGGGGAGTTCCCCACGGGCCCAGAAATTTGGCAGGAGGGAATGCAGTGGCTCTGGGAACAATGACTACTCCCCTGCCACTAAATTTCTGGACTCTTTTTGGGGGTGTGAAGATGAAACGGGGGCCCTAAAACCCACCGCTTCAATTTAGGGCAAAGTAACCCCCGTGTTGTGCACACACCCCGCACTTACCTGCCTCTCCGGTGGCGGGGTGAGGAGGGTGAGCTGCCGGCAGGTGGAGCCATCCCCGGGCTGTGGCAGGGACTGATGCTCCCTCCACGCCAGCAACGGCACCCCCCAGGCAGCACCTGCCCACAGGCACCGGGCTCAGGCAGTCCCGGTGAGCAGTGCAGCCACAAAGGGAAGCACCGGGTCCCCGTGCAGCTCAGGCAGGCTCTGGGGGGGGAGCGGGGGGGGGAAATCAGGCTTGCCACTTTTCTTGGGTGGAGCCTCCTTTCCCGGGCTGCTGCCAGGCTGCGTGCAGGGCTTCCTGTAGAGCTGTGGGGCTGCACAGAGCCTGGTGCTTCACTCCGCGGCTGTAGGGTAGCAAACTAAAACTCCTTGAAGGAAATTTGTTTAGCTGCACCCCAAGCCTTTTAAGGCACATTACGCTGCTGAATTTCCTACAGTGGCTGGAATTCATGCACGATATGCCACCAAGGCGTGCAAACACCGACACCATTAAAGCAGTGTAAAAGCATTTAGCCCGCTTTAAAGTGCCATGCACACATGGCCACGGAGAGAGCCCCATGGGCTGGATGACACAGCTCTGGTGGCCAGGTACAGCCTGTGAATTGACTTGATTTTCCACATGTTTTGAGAGAGAGTGAAGAAGTAATATTAGGCAGTGCTTATACAGATCTTAGCCAGTTAATCATGGAATAGCCAAACCCATCAGGAGGGACAGAGCTGCAAAAATCACTTGATGAGTATGAGGGTGAAAAAATGGTTTGTTTGTTGGGGGGGTTTTTGGGTTTTGTTTTGGTTTTTTTGGGGGGGGGGGGGGGGGGGGGGGGGCGGGGGGGGGGAGGGGAGGGGTTGCCAGAGTGTGACTGACTTCATTGGGATAATTAATCCAGTTCTTTGAATTGATATGAAATTTTGGGATGAAAATGGGCCAAGGAGATTTAAATAAATAATAAGCAAAAAAAAAAAAAAATCCTTAACAGAATTCAGAAGCTTAATTATCATTTTGTTGGTGTTTTGGTTGTTTTCTTCTTTTTAGGTTTGTTTATGCTCCAGGGAAAAACTGTTCCAAACCTCAAAGCATATTTACTATACTGCATATTTATTTCATAATTGTATCCTCTAATGGGCCAACAGCAGTATCAAATAAAAAAAATCATTACCTTGACTTCCAAATATTTACAACCATAAAACTGAGGGCACCTGTTATTCCCATATAACAATATCAATGTTTCAGAAGCTGTTTTATCATTTGGGAGAAAAACTTAAACATTTGGAACAGTAATCCTCTACCTGTACTTTGTATTTTGTGTTTTTCTAACCATTTATCTAAACAGTTGTGCCTGTCAGAGGAATCTGCATAAGATGCATAATTTGATTCAATGTGTTAAGATGGGTATGTAAACTCACCACACTGTTTAGTTTACAGCTATTATAGGAAGTATGAATAATAAACCCATCAGATGTTCAAACCAACATTAAAAAACTCTCTCACATCCAGTAGAAAGTGGAATATGAATTTTGAATCTGTTTAAGCCTTAACATTTTGATAAATAGATCCCTTTTCTTGCATATTTTTCTTTTCTGAAATTTAAAACTTTAGCCTCAAATGAAGAACCTGTAGCATCACCTTGGATCCTAAATCTTATATATTTTATAATTCTGTGATGATTTCTGATTAAACAAAATATTTTCATATGATCCCTTGTGAAAGTGACTAACTCTCCCAAATTTTTCAGACCATTTCAAATGTCAAGGTTATGTCCTGGTATCCCTGAAATTGGATTTTTATCCCAAAATTGAATGCATTCTGCAGTCAGCTGAGTCAGGGCCACTTCAGGAATGGATGAGTCTGTGTCCTACTTATGATGAGTCTGTGTCCTGCTTTGTTTCCTGAGAGGACATAACATGACACTATCTGGTGCTATATGAATGTAGCTACAATACTTCTGCTTCAGGTGGTAGTGATAGGTTACCTTCAGAGCCAGCAGCAGCATAACCATGTTCATGCAGTGTTCCACAAAGACTAGTAAATTCTCCTGAAAGCAGAACAAATTAGCCCAGAGGCAGTGCCACATTAAGGCAGCTACTCGAACCGCAACTAGAAGTGGTGCAGGTAATGTTCACCAAACATTGGGTTGTTTTAGGCCCCTGACTCAAGGCATAATGGAATCCGTGTAGCAAATCACGTATTCATTTCTTTAAGAATATAAGAAGTGCCACACTGGGTCAGACCAGTGGTCCATCTAGCCGAGTACCCTGTCTCCAGCAGTGGCCGGGGTGGGTGCTTAGAGGAAGAGCACTGAGCTGGCTACATCTAGAGTGATCTATCCCCAGTTCATTACCTTCCCTGATATCCACCATAGCCCAAGTTTCTGTCCATCTTTCTGTGCTGGTCCCATAATTAAGTGGGCAGCTTCTGCTAAAGTCTGTATTTGAATCTGAAGCAAGCAAATCAGCCTTTCCCACTGAAGTATTAAAATAATTCTTGGGGGTGGGGGGTTGTTCTTGTTTTAATTTCACAGGCCCGCCTCCTGTTTTACACAGCACCGATGGAAACTGGGTGGCTTTGCAAAATGTCGCCTTGCCACTCCCTCGAATGCTTGCCAAACCAAAGAGCCAAGTGTTCAAAGCCTTGGAGAATGAGTCTAGCGTTGTGTCTGCTTATGATGAGATGGGCTCTGACAGCGAGGATGACTATGACTGGAATGTGGCCTTGAACAAGCTGCGCCAGAGGCCAAGGCAGTTGTCGGAGGACTCCTATTATACTGATTCCCAGTACAACACAGAATGGGCTTATGGCAATGATCAGTACCAACCAATCACCTCCCCTTCCTCGGGACTGTGTACCAACACAGAGACAGTATACTCTGACTCAGAAACATCTTCAGTAAATTCTTCCAGAGAGGCTGGAGGATCTAGCCAGCTTCCTTGGCTGCAAAGGAGAACTCAAAGTGAGAAGTCCCAAGCAGAAAAAAACTATTTGCATGGAGAACTGGATGTAAATTTCAATCCACAGACATCCAGTATAGAGTATTCAGACAGCAGTGAGGAGGCTGAGGAAGTCAATTATGACTTAGAAAAGAGGTCTAGAAGATGGAGAAAGAGCAAAGTTGTCTCAGAAGAACTGTGCGAAGGAAAACATCATGGAAAAACTCACAAGAATGAGAGCTCAAATCAGGTAACTACATGGGTGCTGCAGGAGGAGGAAGTATGCAACAGCAGCTCAGACATGCTTACAACTACGCTAAGCATAGAAAGAATGGAGAACTCTCCTGATATCTTTATTTTTCTGGCTTATTAGAATTAAATGTAGTACAAAGAAGGTATGTTGCTTAAACTATGATTGGTCTGCGCTGTACAGCCATTGCTTCCTCCTCTTTCCAGTCACCCACTGGATAATGACATTACCCATAAGTTCAACACACAAGTCACCAATACAACCGAGAATTTGCCAACAGTTAACAAGCAGTGACATGTGATGAAGCTGCATTTTTTCTCTGTTCTTAGAATAGAAAACAACTGAGATATTTCACATACTTCTGTGTAGTAACGATTGGTGAATTACCTTTTAGTGGAGGTAACTGATGGTGATTGCTATGGACAAGTATGTAAAAGAAAATGAGCAGTTATTGAAATATAGCCCAGGTAATGTCTGGTTTTAATTTCCCAACGTACGCTTATCCTTGTATTGGATGTGTGTTTACACACTGCTTTTGTTTAAAGAAATTGCTCAGGAAGAAAAGGAGGTAATTGGCAAAATATAACATCTAAAGTATGAATATAAAAAAAACAGAAGCAGGCAAAGTTTTTTTTTTCTCCCCACAAAATATAGTTTTTATAACAAGGAAGTTAATAACATAAGAGCCATACTCGGTCAGACCAATGGTCCATCTGTCCCAGTATCCTGTAAAACAGTGGCTGAAGTGGATGTGATAGAGACAGAGCTTTGAGCTGGATAGCTCTAGATATCCCCTATTCAGTACCTTCCCTGGTATCCACCATTGAGTTTACAGATGCGAGACGATACATCTCCAACCATTCGGTTAAGTAGTCATTAATAGATTTATTGTCCATGAATTTATCCAGCCCCTTTTTGAACATGGCTATGCTATTTGCCTCCACCTCCTTCTGTGGTAATGAATTCGACAAGTGTTGATTCTGTGTGTTGCTTAGAAAAGTACTCTTTCTTCTTATTTTTAAACCTGTCACCTGCTAATTTCAGCAGGGGCCCCCTAGTTCTAGTGTTTTGGGACTTGACAATTAACCATTCCCTGTTTACTTAATCTGCACCTTTCAAGATTTTATAGACTTCTATCATTTCCCCACTCAGGCTTCTCCTTTCCAAACCGAAGACCCTGGCCTTTTTAGTCTCTCCTGGTATGGCAACTACTCCATGCCACTCATTGATCATTTAGGTTGCCCTTCTCTGTACTTTGTTAAATTAGTTCAATAACAGTGTAACCAGAAAACTCCTCTGCTGGGTGCATGCCCTAGTGCTGTGACTGGCGTTCCATGTAGGATCTGATTTTCCCCAGAGGCAAATAGCAGCTATTACAATCCTGAACACTGAACAAGGTGAATGGAAAGCTGAGCTGGCCTTTACTCCTTCACTGATGATCAAGTAGCTCACTGATATTCTGTCTCGTGAATCCCATGGTTGGGACATCCTCTAATGCATCAGGATAGTGCAACTGCCTTAGGAATTAAATCTTCCTTTCCCCTATTCTTCACTTCGGAAGTACATAGGCAATCTGCTCCACACTTTAGATTCACAGACCAATCATTGTTAGTTCTTTCTTTTGTTGGTTTATATCACCTACCTTTATGTCTAACCTTTATAACTGCTCACTTGCTCCCAACCCTTAATGGGATCCTAGTGTTTCACAATGTTGAGGATACTGGTTAAATTATTTCTTGCTAGCGTGTTCTGCATCTGCTCTGCCCCTTTGGAAGAAGACAGATATAGACATCCTCTGCTGGTACATTTCCAGGCATGCTCTATTTATTTTTAGCAAGAGCCAAAGCCAGTGAATTTTATTTCCTTCCCTTTCTACTTGTCTTACAAGTATTATAATGCATGCACAAGAGGGAAAATGTGTATGTGTGTGCATGCACAGAGATATACTTTGGTCTTCATGCCCCCTGCTGCTCTGCAAGAAGTACCAAAAAGCAGATCACCCTGATCAGATCCATGCTTCCAAAGCACAGGATGCTTGTTGGCACGCTGAGCTACACGCTTTAGCAGCAGGTATAGCGTATGCTACAGTGTCCCAGCCAGTGCAGAAAATGGTTATCCCTTTCAGGCTTCTTTCAGGTGTCTTTCACCAACAGTTTTAATTCCCCTCCAGTGTGTTCAAGGAGCCCACAAGATATAAAGCAAAAGGCAAAAATCATTTGTTTGTTTTTTCTTTGCCCCTGTCAGAGAACCGAGGCAAAGGCAAAATTTGGCCCTGAATCACTTTCACAGAGGCAATGTTTTTAAAGTAGCAAGATTGTCCAACTGCAGAAAAGAGGGAAGCAAGACACAGGGGGAAGGAGCAAAAAATGCAAAACAAATTGTATAGTTTAAACTTACTCCTGATAGCAGCTCATTCCTTCAGCAAACAGTAACACAAAACCATTGTAGATAAAACACAGGTGAGAAATTCGAAGGAGACTGGCCATTTCCATTCTAATAAAACATTTACAAAGAGGATGTAGCTAGGATTGAAAATTCTAGTGAAAGGCAGTGAAAATGATCCAGGGGATTGGCAGTATGAGTTGGAGTAAGAAGACAAATCATCCAGACTTAGCCTATATTCCTGAGAAAAATGAGAGTAGAGGAATGGCAGAACTCTATGCAATTGCAAAAGTAATTCCCTAATTCAAACTAAACCATTGAGACTGAGCAGTTCAGATTAAATGTCTTATATACGGGGTGATGCTCTTTGAGTGCCCAGAGTAGGGGGAGAGCACTATTCTGCTCATCACACTTGCCTCCCTCTCCCACAGATGCACAGATTGGTGCATCGCTGCACTGCACAGCTCCTGTGGCTGGGAAGAGCCACCTCAAGGTTCCCCCGTCACTGCAGAGACTCCCAGGGGGAGTCTGAGAAATGTCTAAGGGGCAAGGATTTTTTGAGATATCTTTTCTGAGCCAACTGTATTGTTGATAGCACTGTTTGGGCATAAAGTGCCCCTCCTTAGGTCTCCATAGGTCAGTGCACTTGGAATCCGTAGTGATGTATACTAAGGAATTGTACTTTCCATAACACACACACACACACACACACACACACACACACACACACACACGATGGAAAGTACAATACCTTAATTGCTTTATATGAATGACACTTGCTTCCATTTTGAAGACAGCTACTGCTTTTATAAAATGGCATCACCTGCTAATTACAGTCTTCCAGCCATTTAGCTCCACATACTGCCTGTACCTCTGACTAGTCCCTATAACTGGATGTCGAAATACAGGGTTTACTCTTTAATCATTCCACTAGATGGCACTTGTGCTTTAGTTACAGAAAATATGAGCCTTTTAACCCCAGACTTTCCTACCTGTAGAGTGTATTATATGACCTTAGCTATTTACAAAAAGAACAGCTGCTTCTTTTCTATGTGTCCTACAATGAAGTAACAGTCATTTTTGTGTTTCTTTTCTTAATAGGTCACAGTGTAATGTGGGTTCGTTACTGAACCACCCCAACTAGTTTTCGGGCTTGTTCAAGTGCTTCTGTGCAGTAAAATTAGAAATCATATTTCTAATTTTAAAAATTGACAAGGACCCCAAATTAACCTAACCTAAACTTAATTGATTAAAACAATCCATAATCCAGAAAAATATACCATGTCATTTACAAACAGTTAACTGTGTTTGAAAGCTCAGGAACTTACCAGTAGCAAAATCCTGGTGATTTAAGTTTATGGCATTGGGTAATAATTCTCTCTGTGTGCAAACAGGAACTACAGAATACCTAGCTTGCTCATAACGAAGCAGTAGTTGTGGAGCACAGATAGAAAGATGACCAGCAGCTACAGCTGCATCCATGGTCTCAACAAACTCAGTATGATGCTGCTGTGTCTTCACTAGGAAAAAAAGGAAGGAGTTTCTTAATGCAAATGAGCTAGGACAAGGCCAAAGTGATGGCAAGGCAGCTTTCAACATATGCTAATGTGTTTAATTAAAGCCTATGCTCACTACAGTCTTTAATTCTTCATGCCCACTCAATAAGCTACAAACTGCTTTGTCTTTGTTGAGCATTATGAACACCTGGTTTTCACCAAGTAAAAGCCCCTGGTTGACTTCTTCAGACTAACACAGCTAACTACCTTCCTTTTTTCAGTTAGGTCATCATCCAAAGCCCATAAAACTGAAAAACATCCACAGATTTAATTGGACTTTGGATGTGGACAACCAGGAACTAACCTTTAAGTACAATCTTACCCCAATCAAGTTCTTGATTTGGAAGGGTGATAACATGATTGTGTTGGCCCTGAATACAAGGGTGTAATTCTACCAGATTGTTATAGTTTAATCAGGTTCTCTTGAAGGCCCTGACACTGGGTCTGCTCAGTCCTAATAGGCCATACCTTTTTTTTTTCCATTAGAGTCAATCAGCTGTAGAACATGATGTGATGGCTTTGTAGTGTAAACGTGCTCAAGAAGTATTACTGTGCATGGAGAGTACTATTCTCTCATTTCCACTGGGGCTCCTAACCAGGATTTGAATCCAGATTTGTGTTTCTAAAATGACATGCAACAATTAGCTACTCTATTTCACCCCCACATCAATTGTAAATGTCAACTGATGTTCTGATCAACAAATTCAATTGATACAATATGTCAGTGCCATCCATGAGAGAACAATCGATCAAAAAGCAAAATCTTTCTGAACGGGTTCTGTATCCCTTACTGTTTCTATTGGAATTTGACCTCATAAGCACCCTTTGGGAAAATGCTAAGTAGGGGCCACCTCCTATTTCACCTTTATACATCTTACAGCAGTATAAGAATTGTTTGGGGCACTTATACACAATTTGAATTCTTTTTGCATTTGTGCAGGTAAGTTTGCCCTGTGCTATCTTGCTGAGCATTCATAGATTCATAGATTGTAAGGCCAGAAAGGACCTCAGAAGTTCATTGGGTCCAGCCCCCTGCACCAAGCAGGAAACATAACTGGGAGTCAGGTGACCCGAGCAAGGTGACTGTCTAGTCTCCTCTTGAAAGGCTGCCTAGGCCCAGGAGTGGAATAGAACTGCCCAAGTAGACTCATAACTGTATGTATGTCCCAAAACTTTAGGTGCAAAAAACAACAAAAGCAATGGGAAGAGAGGGTCAACCTGCCTTTTATCCCTGGCCATAAAATAGAATAGACGGACTATCCTACTTCTGTTTATTTATTTTGTCCAATGAATATTAAATGCAAGATGCAGAAGAGCTAGTGGGAGCCAGAAGAAAGAACCAGAACCCAGGGCCCCTTCCTTCTATCCAAGACTGCATCCATCTCACTGAGCCATCCTCCCTCTTGCTTGCTTCTTCCTAGCCCTACGTATCTTCCTCACCTGCTTTGCCCTGTTGGCCAGCTTCCAGAGAAAACCTGGAGAGTTTTCTTGGCAATGCCCAGTCCCTGGCCCTGTGGTTTTAGAACATTTTGTTGGGAAGTGGGAGATCCCCGCAGTATGAGGGGAGCCTAGTACCTGGGTTTCTCCCTCCCTAGGCAGGTGCTTAGGGCTGAAAGAAAGGAGAGAGATGTGCATACTTGAACATCCCTATTCTGCCACAAATGGACAGAGAATCTTAAACCCACTTCAGTGTGAAAAATTGCGCTTGCACAGCTATACATGTGCCCTGTAGGCACGTAAAGGTGAAAGAGGCTTGGCCCAAGGTAGATTGAACAAGAAGAGGGATTAAAAAATGGATGAAAAGGTTCTAAGGAGACCAGCATTTTAAATGCATTAAAAATCTACTGTAGCACTGAGCAGAGTGAAAACATTTGAGAATCTGTTCTTCATCTACAAACCCCATTTGCTCAGAGCTATGATTTGGAAGTCCATGTGGTAAAAATCAATTTTCACTCTGCAGAAACTTCTGTTTTGGAAAAGCTCATATTTTAATGTACATTTTCAAGTTCCTATCTGTTGTGGCAGCCATCTACATCCCAAGCCTGAGGAGATTATTCTGTTAAAAAAATAGTTAATCAAATTCACCCAAGGAACCTTGTCTGTCTAGTTAATTTTTATGCACTTATTGTGTTTTCCCATGTAAAATAGGAGAGAGCAAAAATAATCAAGTCCGTGTGCTGAAAGGTAGACATGCTGCACATCTATACCAAATTGAAAATCTAACTGTCTAGAGATTTATACCATGGTATCTTTCCAGATTTCTTGAAAAATAAGTGTATTTGTATGAATTACAAACTTCAACATAGCTTAGGTAAAAATCAGTTTGATTTTTTTTTTATTTGTTCACTCTGAGTTTTATTTCTATTGTTCTACTGTTTTGATTCCATCATAGGATTTTGAAGATTTATCAGAAAGTGATATAAGCAGTGAGGATCAACACGATAAAATTAAAGCAGACCTTATGGAGGAAGATCTTAAATCCAGGTTATTTGACCTAGCTGCTAAGATGAATGACAAGAAAACATCTTCTGGTGAAGAACAGGAATCAGAGCCTCCAACAGAATCTGAGAACCAGAAGGAGAGTGTGTCATCAGAAGAAAACAGCAAAAGCATACAGGATGAGCTGAAGAAGGTAAGCTGTCACTACAGTGGCCTAGAGATATCTTAGGAATTGGAATCCTTGCTGTTGAGAGGTTTCTTTATTTTAGTGGGGCCAGATCTGGAGTAGATCATGTTCATGGGGGAAAATGAAGAATTTATACATGCCTAACAGTAATGCTTAGATAATTCCATAGATTTTCCTGTTACCTCTCTGGCTGGATATTTCGTGCCCTTTTAATGTTTTCCCAAACCTGTTTTCCTATCTATTCATTCTCCTTTCAGTCTGACAACAAGAATCCGTAGGTGTAAAAATCTTAGAGATTCTGAAAGGCAGTGTCCTTCCTAACAATGCATTTGATCTGCTGTGGGCATGTCTACATGAACCACTTTACTGCACAGTAGAGGTAATTACTGAGCTGTAAGCATGCATGTCTACACGTGCAGATCCTTACTGCACAGTAATTGGCTCTAATCACGAGTAAATTTGCCCCCTGCAAATGCAAGTAGCGAATCTACTTGTGGTTAGTAACTGCGCAGTACCATACATGTAGACATCTGACCGGGAGCAAATGTGCTCCCAGTCAGCTGGTCAGCAGGGGGCAGGGAGGGAGATTGCTCCCTGCCCCCAGGAGCTGCCTACTCCTGGGGCAGGCTCCGCCATTGGAGTTTGAGTGAAGACAATGTCCCCCTGGCCTCACAGCAGGAAGCTCCCAGCCCCCACTCCACGATTGCTGAGCTGGGGCTGGGAGATCCTTATCTCTCAGCCCAAGCTCCACAACTGCCAGACCCCAGGCTAGGAGATCCTTATCTCCTAGCACTGACCCTGGGAGGATCTCCCAGTCTGGGTCCCACAACTGTGGTGCTTGAGCTGAGAAATAATGAATTCCTAGCCCCAGCCCTGCAGTTGCGGAACGGGGACTGAGCGTTCCCCACTCCTGGGGCAGGGGGACACTGTTTCTGCCTGGGCTTTGATGGCAGAGCCCACCCCGGCAGCAGGCAGCTCCTAGGGCCAAGGAGCAATGTCCAAGCCCCTGCTAGGAGACCGCTGTTTCCTGGCCTAGAGCTCCCCCTGGCTGCTGGAGGGGCTGGTTACAGGGCTGTAGGGAGCAGGATCTGTCTGCTGCTAGGAGCAGCGAATCTGTTCCTGCGTACTTGCACATGTAGACACATGCCCAGAAGCATTTACTCTCGAGTAGTTTACTCAGGAGTAAACTGTTTCCAGAGCTTTTGCACATGTAGATGCACCCAGTGTGTGTGTGAAATGTTCCAAAATCCAGCCCCCGCCATGAGATTCTTGATTTCAGCAATGGTTGACTGTATTTACCACCAGTTTTTTTGTCTTTCTCGTCTGAGCTTCCCTTTATATGATGTTATTATGCACCTGAATATAGGGCTCTCTTCCCCCAGCTGGACCTAGCAAACGTGTCACCTCTGAAATCTCTAATTGACTTTGACTAGATCCTTTTTGCGCATCTGGCAAAGTGAAGTGTATTAGATTTTTACTCAGACTTTATTTTTGGATGATGTTGATTTACCTTGGGATGGATAAAAGCTTGTATATACTGACCTCTGTTTCAACATAATCCAATTCTTTCAAGTGTATGAGGTGGACAATCTGTACATACCAAGATAAAAATTAGTTCTGCTAGCAAGCAGTGAGGAATCTTCTATGTCTTGAATAAGAGAGGCTTTTGTTTTGAGCACTGCGAGTTCCTTTCATTGTGAAGTAGGCATGTGGTTAACTAATGTCCAAGGTGTTCGTGTGTGGGTATAACTTAAGCTATGATACATTATGGCAATAGACAGGTAGCAATGGGCTTTTTATGCCACTCAAACGATGCAAAATATGCCTCCTACCAGAGACTTCTGCTTCTGCGAACACAAATATAGTTCCTTCCTGCTTAATGTGTGAAAGTTCATCATTAGCAGTATACTGTCCACCCAGATCGTTCATTTGTCAAGAATGGTGTGTTCTGCAGTTACCTTATGGGCCTATTGAGAAGGGGCTGAAGTTGTTTTAGAAGCTTTTATGTAACATAGTGAGGAAGTAGAAAATGTGTAAGCAAAGAGCTTTGTCCTTTGGTTAGAGATAGTTACATTACAAAAAGTTACATTTCTGTGAACTTCAAAATGGGTTATATCTACACATGCTTATTACTGCGTATGAATAAACTTCAGGGCTTATTGCTGTGGAGTTTATTGCTCCTGGGCACCCAGGAGCACAGCGCATTGAGGGAGCAGGGAGCCTGGGGGATCAGCCTGCCAGCCCAGGGCTCCTCTGACCTGGCTGAATATATTGTGGAGGGGCTGGCTGGGGCACAAGGGTGCTTTGGTGTGGGGCTAGCTGGCAGGTAGCCCATTCACTGAAGAACCCTCATGCCCCAGCCAGCCAGGGCAGCATCTACAAGTGCACTGCTGTAGAGTAAATTTGTTTACTCCACCCTAGTAGGAGTACACGTGTAGATACACAATGGTTACTGCAGAGCTAATTAGTCAGCTCCACAGTAAACATCTCATGTAAACATGCCTAATTAGTCCTTTCCTGTTAAGCTGGAGAGATTTTATGTCTGTGTTTTCTGGAAATACTTTTCATCTGTGGATGAATGTACAGACCTGCAAAGCTAACAATGAATGGTTAAGTTTTCCCTCGTTTATGTTAACCCTAACAAATATATGCTTATTAGTTGTCATGGTTTTACCATTTTTACAAGGATGTTAGAAATCATGCAAATATTTCACTTTTTGAAAATGCTTCTCAGTAAGACAGGCTCGTAAGGAAAGGAAGGAACCTTTGGAAGTGAACCAAAAGTGTTGCTGGCTAGGGACCCCTCCTCCCCCCAAGATCTAGAGTTAGTCATCCATGGCTATTGTATATCTTTTTGTCTGCAATAAAGAAGTCAAGAAAACCAAATACTATTCATAGTCATGGTCTCAGAGGAATTGATAGCAGAACTTGCTGAAGCTTCACGATAGAAGAGAAACATGTGGGCTAACTTCATTCCTATTCTTGGCAGGTATTTTAAGAGGTTTTTTTAATCTCTCTTCTAAATGACACCATCTATTTTCTAAGTTAGCTGACCAACATATTACAATGAAATACTGAAGATGAGAATATATGATGTCAGAAGAGTAGCTTCAGCTGCCTAAATAGGAAGTTATATCTAAATGCATATCTAAATGTATTTACTTGAATACAAGATGACTCTGAATATAAAGGTGGCTTCCCAATAATTAGATTCTATTATTTATAAATGGATAAATTTGTTCTAATTTTCCAGGTATTGACTCTAATTACTGGAGGTTTGCCTTGAATTTGTCCCCCTCCCATTGCTGCAGCAGGGAAAATAAATCTATAGGGATCAGGTGGGCCCCTTGCCTTCTGCCCCCTCCCACCCAACTTCCTCCCCTGCAGCCTGTTCCCCACCTACCTCAGAGCCAATCTTGCTGTCTGTGAACACATGGAAATGCGGGGCAAATTTGAAAACACTTTGAAGTAAATATGCCTGTAATCATTCAGTTCATCCAGAATTGATGCATTTTACCTTTTTTTGAAACTATTGTAAATTTTAGCACAGATACTCCATAAACACACTTTTAAGCAGTACTTTTATACCTACTTTTATATAGTACAAACTATGCATGATATCAGTCTAAAGCCAAAAGATTCATAATTTACCATATTGTTCATTGGACTGGACCCCAGCAGAGTCAACAGTGTTTCAAGCCAATGGTGACCCTAGAGCTCAGCACTGATAACTGTGTGTGTGTAATACAAATACTGACCCTCCCCACAAAGGATCAATGTGCTAGTTAACCTCAACTCATGACTGCAACTGGGTGTTCTTGTCATGAGTCCTGGAATCCTCCATAAGTTATATGCTGATGAGGCACAGGGCAACCTGGTCCAGCTCCACCTCATGGAGGGCGTTGCTACACTAATGTGCCACAGTCTAAAAGAGGGTGTGGCAGAAGGATTTTGGGTGAACTGTTTGGAGCCCTGTTTCGTAATGTTTGAGAGACATTTAAGGTTGGTGAAAACACAGGAATCATTGGAAATTGAAAAAAAAGGTACAGCTAAACTGGGAATGAAGAGAAAGTTGAAATGCATTCAGTTCAGTGGCTCACCATGACTTGGAAAAGAGCCAGCACTGAAAGGGACTGAGTGCAAATGGGCACTACTATCTATCGTATTCAAATGGGGTATGCTAACCTGCCCTTTTGGCTCAGACTTCACAGTTCAGGACTGTATTAAAATGGGGCTGTGTGAAATGTACTGGTACGACAGAAACACAGAAGATGACAGGAAAGAAATGGCAGACCTCATATGGTGGAGAGGGGACTGGCGTAGACTTTTCAGAGGGAAACCCTCTTAAGAGAACAATGCGTGAAAGCACTGGAATGGTTATGGGTGCATGGTGTGAACTGTGTAACCGGACTAAAATAGTTTAACTATCAAAGTACGTTTTGGTTTGCCAGGTGAACCACAGTCGTCACTTGATGGGTTGTTAGAGGTACAGTTTTTTTATATATCTTTTTTGTTTGTTTGTTTTTGCAAAAAAAAATTGGTTAGACCTCAGAAATGTATACTGACTTTTTAGCTGGTTGCTATCATGCTTTAATTTCCACTTATAGCAGGGTCTCCCCTGCAGCTGGCAGTCCTGTCACCTGATGGGGCTCCCCACCATGGGGATGCACCATGAGCAGCTGAGGCCAGGAGTCTTGCAATTAAGGGGACTCTCAGCCCCAACAACTGTGGACGCTGAGTTCCAGCAGCGTGTCTGGCAGGGAAGACACCATGATAATGGTGTTGGTCCAGGTGGTTTTACTGATCTGGCAGGGGAGATCCCATTCTTCTTGGCCTTGAGTGACTTGATGTAATTGAGGATGGAAACCTGTCCATTGCACTGCAAGAGTCTACTATAGCCTCCCAATGGGAGGATCTCAGCTACACAATTCATGGTAATAGGGAAGTGCCCCCAGGCATTCCCTCTAGCTTGTTCCATCAACCTTTTGGCTAGCAGCAAGCAAGACTAGGCAGCATCTGAACTCCAAGGTCTCTAGGTTTCGTACATAGGTTGCCTACTATGGATTTGGGAGTATCTGAAACCCCAGGTTGAAAAGTCTAGGAAGGAGGATACTTGCCAGTGGTAGCACCACACAGACATGAATGACTGAACTCTGCTCAGTCAATAGAATTTGGAACTGGTTTATCCCAAGACATGAAATTAACAAAACAAAAAAAAGTAGATTCCCGTCAGTATGTTTACCTAACATGGTCCATCTGTTTTATAGTCATGATCAGTGTTGGCTGTATTTAATCAACTTCATAGTTGATTTCCATTACTGAGCCTGTGCTGCTTTTGACAGCAGTTTAATGATAGTCAGTGTTTTTAATGAGGTGTTCTTGTATGCGATTGTATGACAAGAAGAAAAAAAACCTGTTGTACATTTGAGTAAATGATAGATAAAAAGTACATTCATAGATGAAGACCCCAATGGAAGTAAACACAAAACAAGGTTTTCAAAAGTTTTTGGTCTCTCAGATCTGGGGCTTCTTTTAAGACGATTTATTTTCAAAGGGTGAATAAGAGCATCAAACCTGCGATTTATGGATCAGACCATAGGTCCATCTATCATGGTATCCTGTCACACTGGCAGAAAGTGGATTTTGAGGGGGAGGGTGAACAGGGCATATCCAGAATTTTCTACCCCCTGCTCCTCACCCACTGCACCTTCTAGCATTTAGACATTTAGTAAATCTTTCAAAATTTCTTAAAATCAGGCCGTCTTATGGTCTAGGCATTCAAGAATCATTAGCCACTACTTAAAACACTGTCCAGAAATCCCAATTTTCAAATGGGAGTGCTCAATTTCATGCTCAGGTACTCAAACTAGCACTCATTCTAGGTGTCTAAAATAGGGGTAAGAGACCAAAGTGGGTTTGAGCTCCAATAAGCAGCCTAGGCACTCTAGACCCATTATATCCAGGTCCGGCTTATGAGTTCCAGCCCACCCTGATTTGGGGTCCTTGATCCTGGTTTTGCCTCATAGGCTGTGGCCCCTGGCTCTCTCGGCCTCCAACCATCTCCAGCTTACGCCCTGCTCTGGCAGGCATTAAGCCTTGTTGTGCCCTACTGACGCCCCACTGTAGCCTTTGCACATTCCCAGACAGCCGCTCCCAGCCCAGCTGGTTTAACTCCAACAAAAACGTAGGCTGTTGCCTTACTAAAACATTCCTTTTCCTAGAGTACAAAAAGAAACAAAACAGAAAAAGGATCCTGACCACTGTAGCAGCAGTCCTCTCACCTGGAATACACAAATGTCACAGGAGGGGTTGGACCACTACTGTTTGTGACTCCTCCCAGGCTCACAGCATCTGGACCACTGAGGTCTCTGATACTTGCAACACAAGAACTCACACAACATCAAAGCATCTTCTTGCCCTGCTGGCCAGGCTTCTTCCTTTTTTCCATCCCTGTGCCCACCTTCTGGCAAGGGCTTAAGAGTCCACAGGCCCTTTTTGCCAGCCAAATGCCTGCCTCATCTCACGCCCTGCAGGCACGTCTCATCTCTTGATTAATGCCGCTCCGTTTTCTTAAAGGAGTAGGACCTTGGCTCCCTGACATGGGTCCCTCCTGTCTAAACCCATGACTCCAGGTCCTGTTCCAGCTTTTCTCTTCCCCTCTCACTTGGGTAACAGGGTTAGGGTCCCCTGTTGAAATGCCATTAATTTCTTTAATGTGTGGCAGGGCAACAACTTAAGACATGATTAACTGGTTAATCACATCTTAAGTGTAACATTTAACAGGAGTGAGTTATGTCATTTAAGAAAATCAAGATGGGGGAAGGGTAGCTTGGACATCTTCAATATTGCTAATCCTGAAGCATTCAGAAGTGTGCCTAAAGTCATGTTGTTGGGGCTTTTTAAACAAAATTATATATGTTGGACTCTTCCTATCTGCCTTTTGGGTTTTGAACCTTAAGCTTCCCATTTTCAAGCTCTTTCCTGTAATCATGAGTTTGCAGCCATTATTGAAATCACTGAGAGCTGAGGTACCCAAAAGCCCGTAAGCACCCACCTCCCACAGAAACCATTGGGAGTTAGGCACCAAGGTGCTTTTGAAAATTCCAGAGAGTGACTATTTGTATCATTAGGCACCTATATATCTGGCCTTTGCTTTCTTAAAACTGAGAGTTGAAGCTTCATATGAGCTTACTTGGTGAGCTGGCACTTCAAAAAGATTACCAGATCATGGGATTTAAAAATAAATATATAACAAATATAACAAGTCTTAAATTTAACACTGAGCCTTCAAACTACAAAAATGTTGGTGTTTCTTTCACTTGGGATTTATGGGTGCTCAATGCTGTTGAAATCAGGTCAATTTATATATGAGTGACTGAATATGGATTTGGAAGCCTGACTTTAGTTTTAAAATGGTGTCCTTGGATTTTATTACTTTATATATTTGTGGTATACCTGGAGATTTATTCTCATCCTTAAACAAGATTAGAGCCTGCAGCTTAAGTCCTTTTTAGCAAGGCATGATGTACAATTTACTTTCTAACAAGATTGCTCTTTATATCTTACTATTTTTCCTTCTTTTCTTGTAAAATTTAATAAAGCATGTTAATACTGTCATAACCCAAAGGTATGATTTTGTGTGTGCTTCGGCACCAGAATTATCCCTGCCAGGTTGCAACTTCATTGCACGGTGGAGTTTTCTGCTGCGGAGGAAAACTCCGGTGCAGGGATGAGTTTCCCGCCTATTTGCAGCTTCTTTTGCAGGGTGCATTGCTCAAGTTGCAAGAGAAATGCCCGGTGCAAAAGAGTTCCCGCCCCCCGCCTGCAAATTTGTGTCCCACTATTGGCTAGTTCTAAATTATTCCCACGTGGCGGCTAACGATTGGCCTGTTAGCCGTATAAGAGGCTTGAGCAGTTTCCGCCCAAGCCGAAGAGGACTCCACATCCATCTCGTGGGGACTCTGGGTACACGGCAAGGAAGTAAAGACCCCTGTGTGAGATTCAGAGGAGCTTGGCGACCTGATCCATCGCCCACCTCTTCCCGTCTTCTAGCGACAAAATTTTATAAGACGTATCTACGAGTCCGATTTTGGTGGCGCGCTCACCCAGAGCATCCGGAGCTCTGTTTCCGTGGAGCCTAGCAAACTCCACATGACCGTTCGTGTTGTCTTTGTCTGTAACCGCAACTCAAGCAAGTTTTCCAGCCTACACCATGACCATCTTTGGTGTAAGTAAACAATCATTAAAACTACCGCTACGAGTCTGTGCCTAATTCTAGCTTGTCGCGCCCCTCTCTCCGACCCCGCGTGCCCGGGCTGCTGGCCACAGCCCGTGTGCAGCACGAGAAAGGGCCCGCCTCGCGCCCGGCCCGCACAAATACAAAAGGCACATTTTTCTAAAGCATTCTGAGGTGGCCTTAATTGTATTGATGCTGAGCGTAACGTAAGTTGAGAATTTTAATTCTCTTGTATTACTGTTTTCAGGGGCAGGAATGTGTCAGATTTCAGATATATAATTGATGGTAATTTCACCAACGTTGTAACAAACCCAACACAAGAGACTGGCAGGGAAGGCACATTGGGGCACGTGTCCTCCCCCCCCACAAGATTGGCCCCCAACTCGGCACCGCCCAGGATGGGGCAGTTTTTTTTTGCCTCACGGGCCAGCAGCATGTTGGCGGAGGGGGCGGGGGGAGCGCACTAAGCCGTGGCGCAGTAGTATAGGAGTGGATATGGGGCTTTTGGCCCATCCCCAGGCAAACGTGCGATCTATCTCTCTGGAGGAGTGTCCTTGTTGAGTGAAAGCTTTTTTGAGATTTGTGAGGTGGTAATCCCGGGTGTTCTCAGTGCAAATTTGGTAGTATCTGAGGGTTTGGCTGTATATTACAGCTTTCTTGGTGTTTAGGGTGTTTGCTGGTTCTTCACAGATATGTATGTTGGTCTGTAGGTTTCTTGTATAACGTGGTCTGTATTTTACCATTCTGGATACTGAACATCTCATCTAAGAAGGAGATGTTGGTGCTGGAGTTTTCAAGAGATAGTCAGATGGAGGGGTGATGATTGTTGAATTTCTAATGGAACTCAATCAGAGATTGCAGGTTTTCAGTCCAAATGATGAAGATGTCATTCATATATCTTAGTATAACAAGGGTTTATTGGTTCAGTCATTGAGGAATTCTTCTTCCAGGTGGCAGGTTGGCATATTGTGGGGCCAATTATTGGTGCCCATAGCTGTGCCCATGGTCTGGAGGAAGTGTTGGTTACTAAAAGTGAAGTTGTTGTATGTGAGGATGAAGTGTATAGGGTCAGTAATATATTTGAGTGTGTACTCTGAGTTGTCATCTTGCTCTTGTAGGTATGTAAGGCAGGCTTGGATGCCATCCTGGCGTGGAATATTGGTATATAAGCTGGTAACATCCATGGTGGCTAAGAGGGTGTTGCTGGGAAGGTAGTCTATGTTTTTAAGTTTCTGTAGAAAGTCTGTATTGTCTTGGACAAAACTTGCTCTTTGGGTGACAAGCAGTTTTATGATTGATTCAATAAAACCTGATGTTTCCTCAGTTAGGGTTCCATGGTTGGATATAACAGGGTTGCCGGGGTTTATGACACATTTATGACACATTATAACCTACCTAACATCTGACTCCTCGGGTACATCTCTGCTATTTGCCAGCTACTTTCATTCCCCTTTCCTCCTTCCCCCTCCTGCCTCTCTCTCACCACTCACTCCTCAGTTTACATCTTCCCTGACTGCCTTCCTTGCATGCACCCCAGCCCAGCCTCTGGCTTCTTTGCTATTCATTCCATCCGGGAAGAGCACACACCAACTGCAGATGCTTCCTCAGCCTGATGAAGGGTATTTATACCCGAAAGCTTGCTAAGAAGAATTTTTCCAACTATTCGAGTTGGTCTAATAAAATATAACTATACTTCTATATTCATATTGGAAGAAATATAGCAGTATAGTTAAGCTGATAGATTCCCATGTATAGACAAGCATTTGAGATCTATTTTGATTGTTAAGTTTTATACGTGGAAAAATTCTTGGCTTTTGGTACATCGTGACTTCCGTTTCTATGTTAATAATTTAGACAGTCTTCTTTTTGCCAAAATCTGTGACTAATTGAATATATACCATGTGGTAGAAATTGAGATATCTCTGGAATGAAGAATGACATCCAACATGCTGAATGAAAATGAAAAGGAAACACTTATGCTTCCAAAAAAGAGTCATGAAAAATGGTTTTTGTTCTTACTGAACAGACAAAGTCCAGGTCTTAAGTTCTTGATCTAGTAAAGAATTCAAGGATACGCTTTAATTTAAGTGGTTTGCTGACCTGTGGCTTAAGAAATTCACAAAAAATGCTGGTTTTATGTCTGCAGGAAGAGCTAATTTTATTTCCACCTGTCTGTCCCTGGGGCTGAACCTGAGGTTTCAGGAAATGTAGTTATTTGAAATCTGTAAAAATACACCATTTTCAAAAGCAGGCATTTTTGGTTTCTTTCAATTTTGGATGTCCAACCTGAGCCACATTTGGGTTTTGCCAGTGCTTGCAACTTCCATTCACTTCAAACTGGTGTTATGATTGCTCAGCATCTTTGAAAATCAGGTCCAATCCATCTTTATTGGGACATCCAAAACCCATGATCTTCTTGAAAATTTAGCCCAATGCCATCCCATCTGGAATTTTAAAGATTCCCTGTACAAAAGATCTGCATTCTTGATAAATATCAAGCACACACTGAATAAGTAGAGGGCAGCATAACAAAAGAAAAACTGCAGAAGTTAAGGAGATATAGACATACCACAGAAAAAAAAAGTTAATGTCATCTTGAGCCAATTTCACCAGCGGCTGGAAGAACTTGAGAATGATAATGTAATAAAGATATTAACCCTTTTGAAACTAGAGCCACCCACAGTAGTTGGTGCAGAGTTTATTGCTGGCAGAAGCAGAAATCTGATTTTAAGGAGTTCTCATGTGAATCCAGAAGCTGTAAATGCAAAGGAATCTTGTTGTAAAGATTACTACAAAAGTAGCCTTCCTTGGAGCCATTTTGTTTCGTTAGATTCAGGTCATCACTTCATGTTGCACATCATGCAAACACGGTGCATCAACCATGTAAAATTAGAATTTAACCATGTTAAAGTATTTGTATCTTTAATGAGTTATATTAACCAGCAGGTGGAAATAAATAGTCTTTATTTTCTATGTTTTAGTTATACATATCAAATATAATCTTCCTTTTATTTTCTGTTTATTTGTATCCTATCTCTTACCTTCATCTCATAGTTTTCTGCATTTTAACCACTTCAGCAATTAACATATGTTTTCTGCTTCTCTATTTAACTTCTGTCCCTATCTAAGAAAAATCAAAGGCTTTTGATATCCATTTAAAACTGCAGTTTTTATCCTCAGTATTACAGCAGGTGAGAGTGCTTTGTTTTGTCCATGATTCTCTTATTCAGTGAAAGATACTCTAAAAACTATGTTGAAGGTTTTCATATTGACAAACTAAACTTGTTTTCTTTGCAAGTCAGAATATTTTTTCTGACAGCCAGCTTTGAAGTGCAAAGAGAACTGAAAAACCAGGATCCTTTGTTCACAGAGCTTCACTAAGAGAAAAGATTATGAAATCAGAAATTAGCAGTGTATGATGCTGCATGAAGTAGAAATGTAGCCAGCTTGCCCTTTCTTAGCTGAATTAGTGGTAAGAAATTGTTTTTATCAGTAAAGTAATCAGAGCAAAGGACAGATATGCAGAGTAGGAAGTTCTTCCTCATAAAAAGTACATACTTATGTTTTAAAGGTTTTTTATAGTGAAAATAAAAATTGAGAAAAAAAATTAACAAAAACTAACAAAGATGATTTGGAAGAGAATAGCTACAAGAGCTTGACTATCATGAATTTCACCACACTAGAAATATTTCTAACAATTTATGTTGTTTAGCCTTTTTTTTCCTTCTTTTACATGACGGAAGTATATACCTAGGTGGGAATCATAATGAAATGAATCAGAAAGGGGCATGTCTCTACCTTCTACCTCACCCTTTATTATTTGTGCATGGTGCAGATTTGGTTTTGGATCTGGACTAATTAACTCTTGGCTTTCTGGAATCAGATAGTACAATGTTTCCAGTTGTCCAACTGTGCACCATTATGTGGTACTTGTGATAAACTCTATGAAAGTTGCTGTTCTAAAAGGATTCATGTATAATATACATCTAAACTGATACATTTGATTTTGTTCCTCCTACCAGACATAAAACAGGGGACCAGGTTTTTGTAAGGCAGTTTTTCCCCTTATTCAACCAAATGAACACTTGTCTTGTGCTTTTTTGTCCTGTTTTTATACTTCTCTTGTGTCATTTGCATTCTGCTCTGTTAATAATATTTCATATCTTTTCTTTTTATTTGTTCAGTGTTTATAAAGCTATGTCTATTTTGGATATATTTGTAATATATCTTGTATTTTGTGAAATGTTTACCTTTACTGTTTGGAGCAGAATATTTCATTAAGTAGAAAATGAATTTCCCTTCCTATTTCATGGAAAGTTTATTGCCAAAGTCAGAAGTAGAGCTATCTTTTAGGCATGCAAGTGGACTTAGGCATGTAATATATGGAATAACATCTGCACCAAACTGTGCAACTAATTAATAGTAACTTAAAGTCCCCAAAATATCAGTCATCACAACTCAGAAGAAAAAAACTAAAGTTTCTCTGTCTTTATTGCATAGTGGAGAATGTCAGTCTGTTTTCTGCTAAATAACTTTCATTGGAAAAAAATTCTGATGGTAAGCCACAGTTAAAATTTTCAAACTTGCCCAGTAGTACATCTCTTCAGTGACATAGGTAGCAAGGGTATCAGACCTGTACTCTTCTCTACACCTTGCCTCCTTATCATTGAATATTGAGTCAAACCCAAAACTGTTTTTCTCTCTTTTCATGGTGCAAAATGGTCTGGATCCCTTTTCACACCAAGAATGGCTGAAGCTCCAACCTGAGAACTGTGGTTAGCAACTCTGTTTCCCATATGTAGTGGCTGGATCCAGATATGTAGGCACGTGTGGTGTGGTCTGTGGCACCGCAAACCTCTTTGTGGCACCACAAACTGCATGTGTTGCATGTTAAACCATGCGTAGCACTGCTGATTTGTAGCGCTGGGGCAAAATTTGCTACCAGGATTTCCCAGTAGTGAAAAAAACACCCAGAAGAAAAAAGTGGCACAAAGCACACCAAAGTAGCATTCTCTGGGACAAATGTGGAGATAGGGGCTGCCTGCTCCCCTTGGGCTGCCTGCTCCCCTGTCTCCACGTGCCGCTCCCCAGCTGGTGGGAGCACAGGGTGCCAGCTAGCCCCGTGCTAAGGCACCCTGTGCCCTAGCCAGCCCTCCCTGCAGGACATGTAGCAGTGGGACATGTTCCACTGCAAAGCACACAAGCAGGGGTATTCATTCTTGTACAAAGTAGTGACACAAATATGTGCTGCTATTATTTGTGCTGCTGGAAATGCACCCCTGCTCATGTGGACATGGCCAATGGTGTTATCCACTGCGAAATTGAGGCCTGTCCATGTAAGAAATGGGTCCTTCTGGGGGAGCCTGTGAAAGTTGTAGCATAAACTCCTGTATGATCTCTGTGTAAGAGCTAGAGGATTATGAAGGATATGGGTCATCAGTAATGTAACTTTCTCCCTCTTCTTTCGTTAATGTTTATGTGAAGGGTTGATATGTTTTGTATTGCAAATCATTGATGGTGATGTTGGTTGAAGGGGGGTGGTCTGTAGTAAAGCTTAAACTTTCCTCTGACAATGTAACATAGTAGTAGAGGGAGAAAATGTTAGCAGGCATCAAAACTGTAGAGAAAACAAAGGACAAAGACTAATGCCACTTAAGGGCATTGATCATAATGTAGATACATTCAGAAAAAGAAAATATGATATCGAGCTGAGGTGTTCAACTGGAATATAAGCAAGGACTTGAATGGTTGCTGGCTCATAGCAGTTTACACACTGGGCCAGTTTCAGGTTTGTCAAAATGATACTTTTGTGATGACTGCAACTTTGTTTCCATTATTTATTAGCTTTCATGTAGGAAGGAAATACTGCAGGACAGTTTCTTAGTGGCACTTCCAATAAGAAAGGTTAAGGCATGTCTTTTAGAAAAAAGGGAAAGCACAGCACTGGAGAAAGGAAACAGTTCAAACTTAGGAACAACAACGGAGTCTGCTGAAAAACAATATATTTTATTATATATTAAATTATATATTTAATATATAGAGAGCTTATATTGTATCTGTTGCTGTAGATTGAAAGGGCAACAAAATACGATTTTGTTGTATTCATATGCTATGCTTATTTTAGTATTTTTTTAGTGTTACAATTCTTCACCAGTGCCCATCAGAGCTCTGAGTGCCAATGTTGTAATTTAAAAACACAACTAAGAATAGTTGTACAGTGTGCTCTGTAAATATGGACGTTAATTACAGCAAAAGAACATATTTTTTCTGTTTTGCAATTAAGTATTAAGTGATCCTTAGCTCAGTGGAGGATCAGAATCTAATCTCAAATACAGGTATTTAAATTTAGAATACTTCTATTGACTGCAGTTAAAATTGGTAGAGTGAAATCTAGATTTTTATATCAGTATAATGAAGATCAGAATCTGTCCAGTGTTTCCAAAGAATGGTTGTATTTACTTATTCTGTTCTAGTTATTTGTAATCCAAATTGCCTATGTGTCTGTCACATCCTTATTAGTTATTTGGCTGTGTGACAGGGCTGATGTGTGAGAGACTTTGTCTTGTTGTGATGGCTGTCTTTTTGAATCACCTGTAGGAATTAATGATGGCCCTTCCTTCAGTGGGAAAATGAATGAGACACGTAACAAATGTCAGCCAAGATGGCATTTTATCAGTTTGCAATGTCCACCTACAAACACAATTTTGCTGCATATGTGTCCATGAAGTTTAGCTAATTTTTTTAATGTAGTGTAGCTTTTATTTAACTCTTTTTGAAAGAATTCAATCTCATAGTTACTTTTACCATAGTCAGTATTGTTCTATACATTGAAAACTGAAGTCCAGATTCTCAGCTGCCATAAATCAATGTAGCTCCCATGAGGGTTGAGCCCAGTCTGCCCAGGGAATACTGCATGTTGTCTCTCTCTCTAAAATGCTGTATTTTAAAGGTCTGAACCAAACCCAATGAAGTTCAGAGAAAGATACTTCCTAACTTCAGTGTGCTTTAGGTCATGCTTTATCAGTTAAGTTTGGATCCTGCAAAAGCTTTAGGCATGTAATTTAATTGATTTCATGTCCACTGATTTTCTTGAGACAACACAAATGTTTGCAGGATCTGGGATTTAACCAAACCCTAATCCCATCAGCCTCTTTATTTCTGTATGTAAATGAAATGTATCGTGTGTCCAGGGTAATACAGTTGTAAAGGGGTGCATCTACATGTGCAATTAATGCACATTTTGATAAGGCAGTTTAGGCCTACACTGGGAAGGATTATCTCTGATCTGCACTACCCAAATCCTGGTCCATTAAATTGTGGCCATTCCTCCCAGATGTGCCACCTAAGTTGAAGTCCTGCAGTATCCCAGGATCTCGTACCCCCTGCCTGTAGAGCAAGGATAAAAGCATGTCTTGGCTCACCAGCCTTCAAGTGGCAACGCACAGCTACAGCACCTAGCCCTGCCTCTACTCACCAGAGGCAAGTCACAGCTGTGCAAGTGGGGAACAGTCAGAGAAGGTTTCTAAACTAAGGGTGTGACTGCTCCAAACTCCAAGGTAGCACTAACACCAATCAACATTTTTGCAGTTTACAGCATAACGTGTAATAAGGCCCCAAATGACCTGCACTGATAACAGCCTCATTCTATGAGCAGTGACATGATTTTTTTGTAATGGTGCATAACCCCATCAAAAAAAATCATATTATTTCAGTGTTGCCTAAAATAAGTCTTTGCCTTCTCTGCTTACTCTTGCTTTGACTACCCCTGACATGTAAAGAGGATGTTAGTGTGCCATATTACATTCCCCAAGAAAGGTAGGTGTTTGTAGAGGTGGGTCCTTGAATCCCTGGCTGTGCATCTCTGGATCTTGGGTGTGGTAAGTATGCAGATGGGTAAGGGTTGCTGGTATCTGACTGGCCTCTCATTAACACAAGAGTTAGGGGTGTGCTCCATTCTTTCACGGTATGTTCCTGAACAGCCATAAGGTGCCTTTCAGAGGTCCCCTTCATGCTAACTTCCTTCTAATTGTCATCTCAGGCAACTGCCAAGAGGAAGGTCCAGAAGTGCTTTTTTTCAAGTAAAATAGCAAAAGTTAGTGAAGGAACTAGGAATAAAATGTCATGATGGCATTTTCCAGAAAAAAAATCCATGGGTATATTCCTTCCAGAATCCATAAATGGAAATTTCGAAACCCTTAAATTGATTTTTATAACAGCTCAGGTAAGTGAAGAAAATATGCAAAAATATAATTGAGCAGAACTTGTTCTCAGTCGGAGACTAAGAGCTCTCAGAGGAGCCAAAACTCATTAAAAATGCTGTTCTGATGCCTCTGTTTGGCCATTATTAGGCTTCACTCATTTTTCTGCAATGCACAGACCAGGGGAAGTTGAGTTGCAAATCCCCTCAGTGGGACATTTCTAGGAATATGGCTTTTCTAAGGATTTGGGAAATCTAATACTAATTCAGAAATATTTTAATTTAAAGAGAATTCCATTTTTGTTAGATGTGCATTCCTTTCATTTTTTCAACCCAGATATTGCAGCAGCCTTGTTGTATTACATGAACAATGACCTTCTAAAGAAAAATGGGGAGTCATAGACTCTCAATTGCTTTATTCTCAAGATGTGTTCTTCTAAATATTCAGAATCACTGAGAAGCCAATATCATGTTTTCATTGTAAGGCAGGCTTTCTCCTTGCTCTGAAAAGTTTTAAACAGAACTCCACTTGCCATTAAGAACTTTCCTAGGAAGCCTAGAAAATCGTAATACCTCTTTCCTTGAATTCTTTGGTTGTTGTTCAGTAAGGTACCAAACAGATAAAGAAGTGTTTTACTATACATTTCATTTTTTTATGACTTGTCTACTCAGGGAAATGTACCGGAATACCTATTGTGAAATCATCTATTCCAGGGTGGCAGCATTTTGGGCAGAATGCTAATAGCACCCCAACCCTGACTTGGAAGATGGTGGTATGCCAGGGTGGGCAACAAGGGAGCCACAAGGGGCATGCTACTTGTTGTAACAGTGCAGCCCCAGCCCCTTCCCCGCCATCAACCTGGAGGCTGATGCTCATGCACCCACCGCCAGCAACAAGCCAGGTCGGGGCTCCGCAGACCCTAGCGCAGCAGCTTGCAGCTTTCCTGCTGCCTGCTGCTGGTAGGGGCCTGCCCAGAGCCTGGCCTGGTGGGGGTTGCTGACCCCTGATCTATTCCATAATAGCTATTTTGGGATACATCTTAGTGTAGGCAGTAAAATGTAACTTTTTTTTTTTCCAATTCAACATAATCCTCTTTAGAAACTCTTTAATAGTAGTTAAGTGTGGCAGATTTCAAGACAAATAAACACTGAATTCAGGCTACAAGTTCTTGAAACTTAGAACATATACCAGTATTGTATACTTTGAAGAAAATGCAGCATATCTGTCCAGCATACTTTTTGTTAATTAATAGGATAGAACAAGAAAAGGTGCTTGTGAAGGCAAATGATAAAAGGAGAGTAACATTGATTTCCTCCTTCTTCCCATAATATTATTGATCTGTTTTTACCTAATTGGCATTTGCACAAATAAATGGAAAACAGTAGGATTTTAAGATTGGTTCTGGTAACTCTTTATGTTTCAAGTAGTTCTGCCTTGTAACAGAACCTGTTTGTTAATGGCCATCTCTCTGCCTCCCTGACAAACTAACGACTTAAGTGCCTTCAACATCCTTTCTTAGCTTTTGTTCTCATTCTCTTTAATCTCATGCTTCTAATTTGCCTTGTAATTTAGCCGAATGACAATGCTACAGATGCCTTAATGCATTGGTAGAAGCGGTAATGAATGCATATGTGATTTGAGAAAAACATTTTTTCAATAAACATCTAGCATATAGGTAAGGTGGAGCTAATTAGAAGGAAGAAAATAACTAAAAGGTGCAGCAAGGTACATGTGTGAAACAGGAGAAAATTACTTTTGCCATTTCCTACAGAATGTGGCCAGGTGACATCCTATTTATTGTGATTAGCTTTTAGTAAAGGACAGCAATGCATACATGTTAATCAAAATGCTTAAAGGAAGTCGAAGGAGCAACTATAAATCCTTTTTAGGTCTCTGTCATTTGGACATTTTGCAACAGGGTCTATTTGCACGTGAGTAGTCCCAGAATTCACATGCACAAGTGTTTGCAGGATTGAGGATTCGGAATTGCATTTAAAGCCATCTTTCAAGGATTTACTCCTGTGAGTACTTAGGTGGAAGGTGTAGCACATCTTTGCATGTGAAATATAAGGAAGCATTTCCTTCGACTTCAATGGACTTAGATCAAACCTTACACATCTAAACATTCAGAGCCCTAGTTAAGCATCCTGACTCCTTGGTCCTGATCATTCTGTTATCCTGGTGTAGATTTATGGCAGTCACAGAAGTTACACTGATCCAAAACCAACCTGAGAATCCTCAAAATAAGACTTCTGCCATGTATCAACAAAGCTCAGATAGTAGAACAGAGGTGATACACAATTTTTCTTGCTACTTAAAGCTGATGTACACTTACGGAACATAAAAAGAGGACAAACCAAAAGTTAAACATGCTGGTCTTGATTTTAAAACATCTCTGCCTCTCTTTCTGGTCTGATAAATTACTGATGACACAACTCTTCAGAAAGTATTGTTTTCCTGGTTCAAATAAGAACATTCCTGTGATCGCAAGAGAGAGAGAGACTTCCATGTTCTTATTTGAGTTAATAAATAAATTAGTCCATGATTATTTACAGGGGAGGAACTATATTTTAAATCACTGGATTTAAATTTGTTGCCAAATATATGATGTATGGCTCACTTTTGAAGGAGTTGTTCATTATAACCAGCTAGATAGGGTTTTAGAAGGCATGTTTAAAACTAAGCTGCAAACAAGGCAATATTAAAATAATCCATGTCTGTGCTAACCTAACACTATTGTTTATCCCTATCTATTCTTGTAACAAAACAGAAGTACTCTGCTGTCTCTCTCGTCAACATATCTACAGAGGTCCTAAAAGTCATTAATGCCACAGAGGAACTGATAGCAGAATCCACAGGCCCTGGTGATCTCCCAGCAGACACTCATGACAG
>NW_005842957.1:201178-223447 GCF_000455745.1 Alligator sinensis | reverse complement strand
AGAGGTGTTTCCATTAGGTACAGACCCTGTCAGACTTGATGAGCAGCTCACCACGTTGGAAGAAAATGTAAGACCATGATATCAATCTACATAAATGTAAAAATATATCTATATATTTATAGATAAATGTCTATCTATCTATATATAGATGTATATATAGATATCTATCTATATATATATAAATGTAAATATACATATATATAGATGTATGTATGCATGTAAATCTATATAAATGTAAATATGTCTTCAGGATGGAAGTGGGATGTTGGGACTTCAGGGACATGGTTTTGAGTTTTAGCTTTAATTATGCATTGCTTTTTTCTGAAACTGGCTACCAAGGCAGTGGCAGCTCTTCTTTGAAATACATAAAATGTTGGTGATAAAAAAAACCCTGCACAGATTCTGGGCTGGTTTTATACATTGTTATCAAACCTTTTAACTCCAAATATGTCTTAATCCCTATAGTCATGGCTTGTGCACCAGAACTGTGCCTTGGCTTTTTGAGAAGTACAGTCAATCCTGTAAATTCACATTCTTGCATGACCTCATGGGTCATTAGGTGTGAGAAGACAGGGTAAGCAAAGCACCATTTTAGGCAGGCAAGGAGTTACACATAGGTATGACTTCCATCCACACCTTACCAACAGAGCTGACAAGCGCCTGGAGTAATGGAAGTGCATAGCTGTGCCAACCCTACCACTAAAGCTGGGGGTAAAGGAGTGGAGCAAGGCACTGCCCCTTTACAAGGAGCAGATTAGCTAACCTATGAAATGTTCCCTCTCATAATAATCAAATTCTTCTGCCATTTTTGATGAGTAAGTGTCACCCACTGCCACCCAAAGGAAAAATTTGACTCCCAAATATTTTGTAAATCTTCCTTAACTAGGAGTTCTAGTGCATCCTTCATACAGTAATCATCCACTCAGGCCTCCCAATCTTCTCCTACATCTTGCAACATTTAGCTAACTATATTTTAAACTATATTCCCTGTCTCAGTGACTTTTTCAAAATCTGGCTGGAATACAAATGTTCAATTATAACATCCTGAGCAATGCAAGAAAGTGGACACCTGTTGCCTGCAGCAGAAATTGCTTTCAAATGAAAAATAAGAATTGTTTTAAAGTGCCCAAGAGCATGGTCATTTTGTTTTTTAATCAGAATTCTTTTATTTTATTCCTCCCTTTACGTTTTGAGTTCTCCAGCAAAGATGTTTAAGTAAGATCATTTAATTGCACAAAGCCATTTTTTAAAACATGTTAGCTTTTGAGCTGAAATTGTTGTTTTGGAGAGTCAGTTAATGAGACAAAATACATTGATATGAACAGGCATGAATACAGGTTTATACTTGCAAGCCATTTAAGATGTCTTGCTTGATTATGTCTTTGCTACATAATCAAATCTGAGTTTGATTATGTAGCAAAAATTTGACTGATATGAAGGAAAAAAAGATCTGCTGCAAATCATTAGGGAACGATAAAGTTTGATCTAGTCATAATCTACTTTTGTGTTCTGTGGCCCACAAAAAAGCCCAAAATTGTCCTCGAGTGTCATAGCAAAGAATGGTGGTACTTAGGAAAAGACATTACATGTGAGCCTTTTTGTGTATAGGGCCAGCTGTTGCTACTTGATTGGGGAACTTGTCTGTGGTGTGAGGGAGTGAGGTTTCTCCTGGAGGATTTTCCCACAGCCTTGTCTTCCACTTGCCTACAGAGTCCTCACGTGTGTGGCTGTGAAGCCAGCTGCATTGTTTGTCCTTGCATTTTTGTAATGTTTTCCTCATTGGCGGATACAGTACTGAAATGTAGGAGAGGAAGAAACAGCCACCTCCTTCAATTTCTTTCGACTGTACCAGAGTAGTCATTGCTGAGGTGGTATGCTGGTTATTAATGAAATAGGCAGGAGCTGCAGTGTGAACTGGTAGAGTTTCAGGTAAGCAGTGAAAAAGAGATGTGTATAAACGTCTTCCTACAACAAAGAAAAGCTGGATGAGTATGCATTTTGATGAAAGAAAGTAGAAAGGCATGATGTATTGTGTGTGACCTCTTATGTGTTCATGATGGCTAGGAAATGACCGGTCCAGAAGTGGTTTATCTGGCTGCTGTAAGAAAATTCCTGAGACTGCTCAGAGGGGGGATGCTTTTAAAATGCTGTTTTTGGCAGACTTGGAGGGTTACATTTATCTCTGCTATAAGATACATTATCCCACCCACCTCATACTGCTGAGGGTACCCCTACAATTCATTCAGAAACTAAACCTAGTACAGGATACTGTGAGCCGCTTAACTGGTGGCATGTTTCATTGGGAACATGTAACACCAGTTCTGCCTGCCTCTTGGCTCCCAATAGGAACATAAGGTGTTCGGTTTGGGACTTGCTTACTCAGGATTCTCCTCCTCTCCCCTTCTGATACTGCCATAGCTGCATTAATCAGAGGCACTCAGCTGGAGTCTCCATGTTGTAGAAGAGAGGGGGCTGCTGGCACATCTCAGTAGCTCTGAAAGAGCTGTTGGGTAGAGGGATGCTGACTATTGTTTAACCGTATGATTAAAAGTGCGATTAATTACAACTATTATTAAATCTCACAATTAATTGTGATTTTTTTAATTGTTTGTCAGCCCTACTTTCTATATTTTGCCACAAAGTCAACATTTTTCAAATATGTCAAAATATGACAAAATATTAATCTTCCTTTCCTCTGTATTTCATAGCCAGAGATTGTATGTTCTTGTTGTTTGTTTGGCTTTTTCTTTAGCTGCCAGTAGTCTTTAGTCTTCAAGTTAAACTATAACTGAAAAGCAATTGGCCTTGCTCTGTACTGTGATTTGGACCATTTAGGTATACTTGACAGCAGGCACCGTGTATGGGTTAGAGGGTCAGCTGACGGAGTTAGAGGATGCAGCACGCAAAATTAACAGTATTACAGCAGAATCCGAACTAGCTGAGCTGGAAGATCAGGTAGCAACGGCAGCAGCACAGGTTCATCATGCAGAGCTTCAGGTGAGAAAATTCTCTATTACCCTTGTTAGCAAGTCAATATAGAATTGCTTTGTTATGCTTAGTACTTGTACAGGTTTCCCTCGCTTTGTGCTGTACATGTGTTCCTGGAAAACAGCTCATAACGTGAACTCACATAAAGGGAACCCTCTTTACAATGTAACAAATAGGGATACAGTCCAAGACCTCAACTGTACTGACCCCCGGACCCATTTCTACCACTTTTACAAGACAATTTTGGTACTCACCAACAGCAGACAGTGCACACACACATAGGGCACTATTATAATGGGGATGACAACTGCAGAAATACTTGTCGCAGACAACGAGCAAGGAGCACAGATCTACAAAGGAGACTATATTTTGGTGTGTGTCACTCCCACAGTGCACTGCACGGAGCAGCTGACTGTGGGCTTCTACCACACTGATTGCTTAAGAGTGAATTTGCGTCACATATAACGAATTTTTGGTATAAAAAGGGTCATCGCATAAGAGCAAATCCGCACATACAGAACCCACATAAAGCGAGGGAAACCTGTATATTAATTTTTTCATTATGCAGACTTATCTTCACGTTACACAGATTCTCTCCGTATCAAGAATGGCACAGTAATCCAAATCCATGCATCAGCATAACAGCAACTCAGAAAGTGTCTGACCCACATTTCAACATAGCTGGTTATAATGATTATAATACTGATCATCAGTGGGTCTCAAAGCACTTTACAAAGTAGGTCAGAATAATTTCCCCCATTTTACAAATGAAGAAACTGAAGCATGAGGAGGTAACGGGACTTGCCCAAAGCCATCCAGTGAAGAGCTGGGAACAGAACCCAGAAATGCTGAGTCCCAGGGAGCTGGCTTAACCACAAGACTGCACCAGGAAAAAACCTCCCTTTGCGCCAAACATGCTGGATCAGTTCCTACTATCGTTGAAGTAAAAGACAAACTATTTATTGATTTTGGTAGGAGCAGATTCAGGTTCACTTAGTCTACATATTTCAATAGGTGGCAGATGGTACCTTTTAGTAATGAACCAATAAAGTTACTGTCTTTATGCAAAGTCAGAAATGGGTCGAGTTCACAGATTAAAATCAGAAACAACTTCAGCCACACACATTTACCTGTACAGAGGCTGCTCTGAACTGTTTTACTGGGCTGATCTATACCATGAGCTACATGCAGCAAATGCCCATTCATTTCACAGAAATTTGTAGAGGCTTGCCCCAGCAAACACTGAGTGAAAAATGATGAAAAAATTACACCACTTTTAAAGTTTTAAAGACAGCACTGATATTTACCTTGCATTGCATAGACAAGCTCTATCTGACTCAAGAAATCCATGGGTTGACATGAGGCAAGGCGCTGCTAGATCTGGTTCTGGCCAAAGGGGATGATCTAGTCAGCGACCTGAGGACTGAGGGGAAGCTCGGTAACAGTGATCATGAATTGATTCCTCATCCATCGCAAAACTGGCAAATCAGTTAGCAACACAGAAATCCTCGACTTTAGGAAAGCTGACTTTCACAAGATCAGGAAGTTGGTTGTAGAGGCCCTGATGGATCACAGTCTGGCAGGGATGGGTGTCCAAGAAGAGTGGTTGCTCCTTAAGGGTGCAATCCTAAAAGCACAAGGGAAGTCCATTCCGGCCCACAGTAAAGGTAGTAAAAGGGCTAGGAAACTCCCGTAGCTAAATAGGGAACTCATGGACCTCCTCAATCTTAAAAGAAAAGTGTATAAGGGATGGAAGACAGGAAATATCTCTAAGGAGGATTATGCATCACTGGCCCACACCTGTAAGGAGTGAACTAGAAAAGCTAAGGCCAATATCAGGCTTGATTCCTGCAGCCAGCCTGAGGACAATAAAAAGTCCTTCTTCAGATACATAGGAAGTTGAAAGAAAAATAAAGGCAACATTGGACCCCTGCTGAATCAAATGGGGCAGCTGACAACTGACACCAAAGAAAAAGCTAATCTCCTCAATGATTACTTTGCGTCGGTTTTCTGACAGCCCAAGGGGATCACCCCGCCTGACAGGACACAGGACTATGAAGGTACAGGTGACCATACACCTGCATTTTGTGAAGACCTTGTGAGGGAACACTTTGAGAGGCTGAATATCCACAAGTCGTCAGGCCCTGATGGAATGCACCCAAGAGTGCTAAAAGAGTTGGCCGACATCATAGCTCGACCATTGGTGCAGATATTTGAGAACTAGTGGCACTCAGGAGAGGTTCCTGAAGACTGGAAGAGGACCAATGTGGTGCCTATCTTCAAGAAAGGAAGATCCAAGGAACTATAGGCCAGTCATTTTCACCTCAGTCCCTGGTAAGATCTTGGTAAAAAATTATCAAAGAATCCATCAACACCAGGCTGACAAAAAGCACTATTCTGAGAGAGAGCCAATACAGCTTTGTTTTGGGTTGGTCATGCCCATGTCATCTCCTTCTATGACCAGGTGATGTGTCACCTGGACAGGGGGAAGAGGTTAATGTCATTTACTTGGATTTCAAAAAAGCCTTTGACTTGATCTCCCATGATGTCCTCATGGCAAAACTGGGGAACTGCAGCCTTGACAACCTCATGGTCTGATGGCTCAGGAACTGGCTCCGTAGTAGGACCCAGAGAGTGATTGTTGGTGGAACCAAGTCAGCATGGCATATGGTGACCAGTGGCATCTCTCAGGGGTCGGTACTCAGACTGGTACTCTTTAATATATTCATTAACGATATTGACTCAGGTGTCAGAAATGAACTGGTTAAGGTTGCGGATGACACCAAACTATAGGGAAGTACGGTTATGCTGGAGGATAAGCTGGGACTCCAGGCTGACCTGGATAGGCTCGCAAGGTGGGCATATACAAACCTGATGACCTTCAACATAATGAAATGCAAGGTGCTCTACCTCGGGAGAAAGATCTCACATCATACCTATAGGCTCAGCAGTGCTTCACTCACTAGTACTATGTCTGAAAGAGCCTTGGGGGTCATGATTGACCACAAGATGAATATGAATCACCAATGCGATGCAGCATCTGGCAAAGCAAATAAAACTCTGGCTTGCATCTACCAAAGCATCTCAAACAAGACCCAAGATATCATTCTCCCGCTTTATTCAGCCTTGGTGAGGCTGCGGCTGGAGTACTACATGCAGCTCTGGGCTCCACACTTTAAAAGGGACATGGAAAAGCTTGAGAAAGTCCAGAGGAGAGCCACATGCATGATAAGAGGACAAGAGAGCCGGCTATATGAGGAGAGGCTGAGAAGCATTGGACTCTTCAGCTTGAAAAAGCATAGGCTCAGGGGGGACTTGGTGGTAGCGTATAAGTATATCAGGAGTGTGCATCAGGACCTGGGAAAACAACTGTTCACCAGGGCTCCCCTAGGGAAAACAAGGTCCAATAGTCACAAACTGCTGGAAGACTATTAGACTGGACATGAAGAAGAATTTCTTTATCACCTGAGTCTCCAGAGTCTGGACTAAACATCCACCAGAAGTGGTGTAAGCACCTACTCTGGACACTGTCAAGATGCGTTTGGATAATTATCTTGCTGGGGTCCTCTGACGCCAGCTGACACAGGGAGCTGGATGAAGTTGGCCTTGCTACTATCTGCACATGTTGTCTTGACTGTTAAAGTCTGCCTGCTTTTCTTGCTTCTTTGCCAGCTCTGTCCCTTTTGGAATCACTTGTATCTCAATTTTATCTTAATCTCCTCCCAAAGGCTTATTTTCCTGTTTACTTGGGGGGGGGGGGGGGTTATAGCTTATTCTGCATTGTTTTGCTTAATTTTCTTCATTAATTATGACATATTAAAGGTGGAAGTTTTGAGTCCCACTACAAAGAATCATAACCAGCTGCAAAGAAGTCCTAACCAATTTGAAATAACAAAGGTATGATACAGTGTGTCAGCAGCATTTTTGGGCAGAGGGCCAAAATATTGGTATGCTGCAGGGGAGCCACGAGGGGCCCAGTACTTGTTGTGGCAGTGAAGCCCCAGCCCCTTCCCTACCTTCCATCCCAAGGCGCACATGAACCTGCTGGCAGCAATGAGCCAGACTGGGGCTCTACAGACCCCAGTGCAGCCTCTTGCAGCCTCCTGGCTGTCTGCCACATCCAGCCAAGGCTCTGGGCAGGCCCTTCCTGCCTGCCACAAAGCCTGGGCTGCTCACAGCAGGGAGGCTGCAAGCAGGTGCACTGAGGTCTGCGAAGCCCCAACCCGACTTGTTGCCAGTGGCAGATGCACGCATGCCTCAAGGTAGACGGAGGGGAAGGGGCTGGGGCTTCACTGCCAAAACAAAGATGGGCTCCTCGTAGCTCCCCTGCCATCCACCCCAAGGCACATGTGCCAAGCAAAATGCCTTCACATGCTACATTGATATATGTGCTGGGGGTTGCCTATCCCTGGTCTGTGCTTTGAGCCTAACTTTCTCTAACGGAGCTTAAATAGGATTAGAATTCAGGTCATTGGCTACCAGCTGTTTCTCAAACACAACACAGAGCTTCAGTTTATAGTCCTGCAGTATGTCAGTGCAATGCCACCAGATCATTCTTTTTAATGATTTAATCAATATTTTTTTTCTATTGAACAAGTGTCCCCTTTGGTACTCAGAACCAAAGAATACTACACTCCAAAGTGTCTTTGCTAGATTGTCTTTCAGAATTACTAAAGAAATCAGCTATTCCTTTTATATTTTTATTTGGTGAGGGTATGAATGTGTTGGGAAAGTGCCTTTTTGTTGTGTTTTTTATATTAATTTTGAAATCTCTTTTTCTCCCCCCAACTCTCTCTCTCTTTCTCTTGTTTTACTTTAAGATTTCAGATATTGAAAGCAGAATTTCAGCGCTCACTTGTGCAGGCTTGAATGTGGCACCATGTGTTCGCCTGGCAAGAAAACGGGAGCAAAAACAAATGAACCAGGTACCAGAGCATTGAGCAATATTGACAAAGATATCGGGAAGCCCATTTTTCCATATTAAAGTTTAATAATATGTATATGTTCTCCACAGACGCAAACAATAGACACATCAAGACAACAAAGGAGAAAGCTTCCAGCTCCACCAGTAAAAGGTGCACTAAAAGTTTCAGTAAACTCATTTCACATATGTTCTCTTTCTTAAATGATGCTGTGCAGCTGACGAACAGGAGGGAAATAAGTTGTGAGGCAAATAAAATAAGAATAAATAATTCCCTCCCAGGCTATATTTATATTGAATACTATACTATCATTTCATAAGGTGCTTTTGCTTGTTTTTTAAGTTAACTTCTTATTTTTTACCTTACTTGGAGCAAAAACAGAACCATGACCAAGGCATAAAAGAAATTTTAAAAGTTTGACCTGACCCCAAAGAAAGAGGGTGGGGTAAAACATTAAAAGGTATTTTATAGGGAATGAAAGATTTGGCAATGATGTGCTAATTAGCCATGAGACAGGGATTTTTTTATAGGTGATGTCTTTTATTGGACCAACTGCACAGTTATGATAGAAAGCTTTTGGCTACTGTGGTACTCTTTCTCAGATCTCTGGGAGAGCCTTTTGGGGGAGAAGAGGCCTAAGGAAAGGTACTGTGGTACCCAAAAGGTTGTTTAAGCCTATCCCAACCATACTATTGGTGCAATAAAATATGTCACCCACAAAAATCCTTGCCTCTTGCATATTTCATGGACCATCATGTCTATAGCATAGCTTCAACACCATTGAGTTGTAAATAACTGTCACTTCTTTGGAAAGTCAGTGCATTTCATTTGACTATGTGGGGAGACCAAATTAAAGCCTTGATCCAGTAAAGTACTATTTAGTAAAACACTTAAGTATGAGCTTAACTTTAAGCATGTGTTGTTTAAGTATGTTTCCAAATTGAGGCCTAAGGCTTTAAAGAATCTTAGACACAAAAAGAGTGTCTCCAGCTAATGTGCCTAACTTCCTTTGATTTATGTTTGTCCAAGTATCGTTCTCTCACCCCACCCTCAGATCATCATCTTAAGAAACACGTCTGTTGAAAACCTCTAAATCTTTTGGCTAAGAGACATTACTTTGTAATTTAGTATATAATTAAAATAGTTTTCACAAAATAAGAGTCTGTGCAAAATATGGGTATCATCACCAGTGTTCAAGAGTGAATGGAAAGTGTTGTGCTTTATATTGAACTCAGTGCTACTGTCAGTGAAGGTCATTCTAGTTGAGGTAGGTGCCTCGTCTGTGAGGTATCTGGATACCAGTATGATGCTAGCACTTCCTTTGCCAAGTCAGAAATATAAGCTCAGAGTTGGAGCTGGAGTTCAGACATACCCTTGTATCCAGTTTTTCACTTGTTTTCCACCCAGTACTTAGGAGCTCCTTTGTAGGGAAGCACCTGTGGGTCTCTCCATTTCCTGGAGAGAAGACATAAGTGCTAACCTGTGGATTTGGGCCACCAGTCTGAGGCAAGGTGCCCTAAATTTTAGGTTCTGCAACACCAAAGTACCTTAGAGGTTGATTGTACAGGTAAGAATTCAAGATCCATGGGGCATGAAGCAAATGGAAGATGACTTAGCCCTGTGTTTAGGACACTAGGCTGGAAGGGGGAGGGGGAGGGGGAGGGGGTAAGTCCTGAGTTAGTCTTTGCTCCATGTTTATGCATTCTGCATTGAATAGTCATTGAATGAAAAAAAGGGGAGGGATGAAACTTTAGCTTGGCAGTTAGAGACTTATCTTAGTTGTGAGAACTGTGGGTTTACATGCCCCCAGGCTAACAAGGATCTAAACCTAGGTTTTCCTTTTCCTGTGTTGGTGCTGTAGCCACTAGGAGTTATATAATAAGGCTGATGGAACAATGGCCATAGCACTATCACATTTTTAAATGAAAGTGGCTATAACTATGTGTGCTAAACTTAATACTTGATGGAGCCTTCCAGAGGACATAGTTGCTGTTCTGCCCATTTCTGGATCCAGTTATAGAGTGCAGGTAGAAGGTAGGCATCTAGTTCCTCAAACAAGGAGATTTAAGATGTGCCCATCAGACAGAGCTGCGGGAACTCAGAGAATTTTCAGGTCTAAAAGATAGGCACCTAGCAAGTTCAGGTGGCCACTAGATCACAGTTTTGGATTTGGTGGTCTAAAGTCTTCCTAAATTGAGGTTTAGATGCTTCCATCCTTCTTTCCAGAGGTTTGAGCTTGATCCTTCCAGCCTCCCTCTAATTTTATGCCCATATAACTCCATTGATTGAAGCAGAGTCCAGCTGAAGTAACGTGGGGGTCAGGCAGGCTGTATCATAATTTTGAAAACTTCTCTTCTAAGTTCAGTGCCTGCTATATTTCCATTTGAAATTAATCTCTTTACTTTAGTTTTTTTTTAAGTATAGCATTCCTCCTAACTCTAATGACCTAAAAGATATGTTTCCTCATGTTTGTTGCTGTGTTTGGTTCCAGCCATGGCTTGAGGCATATTCCCACTTCTTTCTCCCCAGGTGAAAAAACTGATGAGACTCCAGTTACTACTACTACTACTACTACTACTAGAACATTTAACAGAAACTTCATGCTCCGAGGATCTCTAACACAAAGAACTAAAGAGAGAAAAAGCACTGCCAAGGACCCAATGGTAATGACTAAGAATAGGCATTTTTAAAGTTGCAATAAGGAACACTAAGCACAACCTTTTTAGCCCATTCTCAGTGTACAAAGAACGAGGCCTTGGCTATACTTGCCTGCCTCTGCCAGGAGAGCTTCTGGGAGCAGACAGTAGCTACCCCTGCCCAGCCACCAGGATGCTGCATGTCCACACACCACTGCCAGGGCTACAAAGGCATCAGCTGCTGTAGGGACTGCAGCAGCTGACAGAAAGCAGAGGAGTATCTGGAGGTGCCTTCTGCCAGCTGCTGGATGGTGACAGAAGCCTTCCCCCATTCACCAGAGAAGGGTTCTGCCACTGCAAAGGTGCTTTGAGTGTGCGGTTAGGCCTAGGGGTCCCCTGACTGCCAGCTGGAAGAGATACTTGGATTTCAGTGCCAGGTGTGTTAGTTATGGAAGAATAGTAAGTGCTGCTGGATTGATCCTCTCCTCAAAAAGTTACTGAGTGGGAGGTGGAAAGAGACAGCTCAACCTTCCACACTTGCCAGATATTATAGTGGGTCAGGAGCATGGAGGACAGCTAATTGCATCTGAGCAAGTGAGGAGAGAAAAGGGAGTTTGGGTCCTTTGAAGAATTCCTCTTAGTGGTTCTCCCAGTCCTCAGTTTATCTATATTCATGTATGAACATGCACAATCTCCAGGTACGTTTACAGAACTGCAAACGGTGCCTTCTTTTTTTAATTCTTCCAAAATAGAATCAAACAGGCATTCCCATCACACCAGGCTGCTAATTCAGATCCTGGCCATTGCAGTGCCACGGTTTCATAGAGCAGGAGTTACTTCTGTTATTAGACAATAGGATTAGAAACATGCCCATGAGCCATCAGCACCTGTCCCCTATATTTGCAGACCACCATTTGTTCATAAGGCCAAGAACATCCATACTGACCCCTCTTTGATTCTCCAGTCACAAAACAAACTATAAACAGCCCACAGCATGCCTCAGGCAAGGAGCAGGATGGCAAAGGGGCTACTAATGTCTTGGCCACTGAAGCGGTAGAGAAATTACCAACTTAAAATATGTTCAGATGAGTGTGTGAACAGAACCGTGCCCCACCCTTCCATTCTGTTAAGAAGGCAGAAAGAAACATAGTTCCAGTGCTGCCAGGAAATGCTCAAAGCATGGTATAGGTAGGACTTAATGGTGCATAAGTAGATTGAACAAAAGGATCCTGTTCTGAATTCAGAAGATCAGTAATTTCTCAATTAACAAGTGATTCCTAAAACATCCCATCCCCTGCTACCTTAGGTGAGATTTGCCCCCACTGAAGTTGATGAAAGTTTGCCATTAACTTGAAAGCTAATGGCAAAACCCCAGAAATCATAGCTGAGGACTGCCACGCAAACCATGTCAGCTCCTCTCTGCAATTAGGAGGGTGGGACTTATGAGGTGTACAGCCCTCTGTGCTGCATAGGGTGAATTTTAATTGGGAAATATGATAAGCTACTAAACTGGCAACACATCAGTGTTTTGCTTAAGAAGACTCATTAGGATTGTATTCTATACCTATTTTGTAACTAAATATTTTGCTAAACTTTTCTTTTTCTCTGCATTCTAGAAACCAACTATAGGAGCTGTTGTTATGTACTAGAATTACAAACTCTACTGCCAATAACACACTGCCTAAGGCTGTACACTTGAGTGCCTTTACCTAACAGCCATTGTATATGTCCAATAGAAAACGGACCCTTGAGAACCCACAATGCCTCAGTAATAGGGCTTTGTTTGGATACCTCACTGAGAAAGCTGTCCAAGTCTTCAGCATTGTGGTCTGCTAATGGAAACTCTGCCTTAAAGTTCTCATAAGACTCGAGAAAGGATACTGAGTTTCAAAAGCAAGGCTCCACATTTTAAGATGCACTCCTCCCCCCCTCTCCCCCCATCGATTGTACTGAAGTATATTGTCTTTAAAAATCCAGTATGTTTTTGTACACTTAACGCAACTGTAATTGTTGGTCAATATTTCACATTCAAGGAAAGGACAAAGCAAACCTGTGATTCATCTCTGCTGGCCTCTTATTGTTCACATAGACATCTCTCTTGTTGAGCAATAAGAAAAATTCCACATGCAGTGTAGTGAACATTTGTTTTGTAGAAGCTCAGAGGTGGGGGGGAAATTGGTGTGCCTGATTCTGCTCCCCCTGAACTCAAAGGGAGCTATAACATCAAGTCAAATGTTTCCAGGATCAGCTTCAATGTCTGAAGAGCCCCTATATGCTGATAGCGCACCTCTGTCTGAGTTATTGTTCTAACTCCAGATCTGTGTGCTTTTCCTGTTGAGAGAGCAGTTTACAGTGGTGATGGGTTGCCATGTTTCACCATGACACCATAGTAGGCAACATGCATGCAGTGTATCTAAGACTAAATGTGTGGGGATCGTTGTTCTATCATCTCAATGCATCTGAAAACTTGCAAAATCAACACCTCTGCATCTATTATACTGCTTGGAGTCACCCCTGTTTGGAAGCATCCCAAGTATTTGTTATGATACAGTTGGCATAGCTCAGCAGTGAGCCCGGCCAGGTCTTTAACAGTACAAAAGTAGAGTAAAATAAAGCTAGGAATTAAGAACAGTTTCCAGAAAGTGCTTCCTGAAATGTAGTTTTAAAAACCAAGAGAGTGATTATGAAAGGTCCTCAGATCCATGGCAGGGGGAATGAGACCTAAGGAACCTTTCACCTCCCTTGCATATTGCATGGAAAGCCCTTTCAGAACATCAATCCTTTTGCCTTGGAAAACATCATGACTGCCGGTGCCAGTCCTTGTGTCCTGAAGGAGATAGGGAGGCAATGGGGTTATGACTCCACGCTGACTGCAGAGCAGGATCAGTGAGTGCAAAGGTGATAAACTTCACCCCAGGAGGAGGTGCAGCTTGAGACATCCTTCCCCTCTATACCAAGGAGTTCTGGGAGGGAGAGCACCTCCTACAGCTCCACCTGGGACAGCACATCTCTGTCCTTTGCCAAGCTTAGTATGTAACAGGCATTGTGGAGCCCTAAGGAGCGATTAACCATGTGCATATGGAAATACATTTTGAACTGTGCAGTGATTTAAGGGTCAACAATGTTGAACACTTCTTGGCTGATGCCAGACATTTGGGCCAGAATTTTCAAATGCTTCAAGACAGAAGGGTAGCCTGGTTTTCAGAAGCAGTGAGTCCCTGCAGCTCCCATCAGCTTCCTTAAGCACTAGGGATGTTCAGCACTTCTGAAAATTAAACCATTTGTCTTTATGTGTCTAAACTTTGGGCAGCCACATTGACAGTTTTGGGTTGTGGGTTGGAGAGATGAACAAAACCTGGAATGGATCAGGTGTAACTGGATGCCACCAGTCAGATTTGATGCTAAATAGAAGAGAAAAAAAACAAGAGCATATGAAATGAGGACTAGTCATGGTGCAGTTCCCAGTCTCCCAAGCTCATTCAGCCCTGGGAAGGGTAAATGATTCCAGCTACAAACTATCTTCCTGTATGTGTAGTTTGTCCACCAGTGCAGTTAGAGCATCACCTTTGAAAACATTTGGCTCATCCAGAAGTATGACATCATTTCCCCAGCTGATGTAAGTCAGCATAGTTCCATTAGCTTTAGTGGATCTATATGAGCTGGCAAGCTGGCTCACGATGTTTATTCTGGGCCAAATGAGGCCTGCCCCTCTTCCCAAGCATTGCTAATTCTTTCCAATTGGTTCACACACATATGGGCATGGTAATTGATCCACTAAGGGTAAACTGTATGGACCAGGCAGTGGAGGAGATAAAAAAGCACAGGACACCTAAAGTATTCTTCATCTTTCAGTTTCTCTCCCCTCAACTGTTCTCCTATCTATGTACTATACATTCCCAGATTTTTGTTTATACAGGAATGTGTGCTATGAAATGTTACTAATGGTGGTTGGTCTAACATATTCATCTAAGAATACTATTAGCTAATATCGTATATGTAGTATCAATTCAGAAATGACTAATTTTAATAGATTAACTCTGGCTTCTGTTCTGTTAGTGTGATTTAAAAAAAACAAACAGAGTTTGGAATAAGATGTTTTCCATAAGAGGCATGAAAAGCAACTACTGTTGTGTTACAATGTTAAAATATTCAGTCTTCTTTAACACAAAATGTGTACTGTGTAGGCATTGCAAAAAACAAACAAACACAAAACCCTGCTATATGGCATTTGAATTTTTACAAAGGTTTACTTGTGCCAAATATGTGCAAAGGTTTAATTTACTGTTTTAAAAAACAAAAATCATAAAAGCATATGTTATAGCACACAAAGAATTATTTTGTCATCAAGTGATTTCAATCTTTAGTGTTAATATTTATATTTAGATTAATTTTTATAATGAAAATATTTTAATGGTTAAAATGAAGACTATATGATGATCTATTTGATTAAGTCTGAGTGAATATTCAGCTTGCCTTGTTGTTGTTTGCATATTCACCAAGAATTATTGTCAAAGGACATGATAAAAAGAGTAAAAGTAATTTATGAAAAAGAATGCCTTTTCAGGGACTTGATTCATAAAGAAAACAAACCAACAAAAACAAGTTCTACTCTGTTGTTTGGATTTGTGTGCACTTTACTTGGGAAAAAGTGCAGCAGGCACTATACCACACTTTCTAATACTACAGTACAAAGGCCTAACATGCAGTTTTCATAGCAGCAGTGTCTGGGACAATGGTGGCTGCAGCCCCTCTACATCAGCACCCACAGCTGATGCCCCATTTGCCAATCCCTTGTTACAGTATGTAAACTGCTTTGTACATACAAGTATCCATTGCACACAAATGACTGCTGCTCCATTATGTCTAAGAGGTGGTGCAACTTGGGAAGGGAATCCAGTGCTCCAGTATGCCAAGCATACTAATTTTGCTAAGAAGTGATATATACACAAGGTCTTTCTTTCAGACTGATACTGGAGAAGAAAGAAAAAAATTATCCTTAAGAAAGTTGGTATGTATTCCATTCTAAGATATATGCACAAACTAGATTAAGTATAATCCCTATACTTTCCATCGGGGTCATACCTATGTAAGAGACTCAGGATTTGGTCCTCTGTGAATCCATAGTACCTTTTCCTGTGTTCTAATACTTCCTTAATCACACATAAATTAGAAGCCTTTAGCCATTTTTTTTTCCAGCTAAAATATTGATTGTGTTGAAATCAAAATGTTTTTACAAAAATGGCAATTTCAGTGAAAGTCTCAACATAACTAATGTTTTAAATTTAAACAAATTAAAAAAAATCAGTTTGTATTATTTTTTATTTTGGATATACCAGAATTTCATTTCAAAATGTTATATTATGGGGGAGGGAGATCATTTTTTTAAGTGTTATTATTTTTGTGTGTCAGTAAAAATGTATGTTGTATACTACTACTACTGACATGTTATGAAATAATTTTAAAATAGTATAAGTATTATGCAGTATTATAATGACTGGCATACCAAATATAGGACAGAATTAAAATATTCTATTTTTATTTTTTTTAAATCCATTAAAGGCAGTGCCGTATAATACTTATTGAAACATCTTTTCTAGATCAGTTTATCTCTCTGTTTTTGGTGTTACAAAGCATCAAGCATTACAACAACATTAAGATGCCTTTTGATGTAGCAAAGAAGATAAGATGTTTTGAGTAGTATTAAGTGGCTGCGGCTCTTAATAAAATTTCTCTAATGCACAGAAAAGTATTTTTTTCCATTCAAAATTGGAATGAAAACAAATTTCACAATGTTGATATTTCATACAAAATGGAAATTCTGAATTTCAGTAGGCTCCTCAGACATCGCATGCCATTTGTTTTACTGTTTCTCCTATTTCTCAGCATTCATGCTTGCAAGTGATAATGAACGTCTGAAACCCCACTCTCTATCTTCCTCCTGCTCTCTTAGAACTGAAACACACACACGTATACCCTCCTTTCCTAGCCCATCTGGAATTGTGCACCCAGCCTTGCTATTTCTGTAGCATGTTCTATATATGCTTCATATCTATGCAATGAGTTCTACTTGTTCTGTCAATTTGTTCTGAAAATCCTATGAAAATGCATTGCCCCTTTGTAGTGAAGTGATCACATTCACAGTATTGTATGTGTGCACATCCAGAGGCACCATGCAGTTTTGAAACTGGCTCAGGCAGCTAGCTGAGGATTCTCCTGGGATCCCCTGGATGGCAATGTCTAAATAGCTGATGTCCTAGCATAAGGGTCATGGTTGAAGACGGGGAGTCTGATTGCGTTTTGGCTGGTGTCTAGTGATTTACTAGAAAGATTCATTGAGGGCTGGTTTTGGCAGTGCAATTCAAAGCAGATCTATGACTAAGAGCTGGTTGTCAGGGCTGGCCTCACAGCATAGCAGAGGCAGCAGACATTGGCCCAATATGTTCATCCTTTTTGGGAATCCCAGCTCATGTTTAAATTGGACTGGTTTTGCTGTGTTTGCCTGCTACCGAGCATAGCAATGGTCAATGTCTTTATAAGCCGCATGAATGACAAATTATTAGAATCACTTCTAGAATTCAAGGTAATCATTAGCACCATGGTAATTATTAGCATCATTGATTCCTGGCTCAGTTCACACATATGGTCATACTTGTGGTGTAGGTTGCTTACCTCAGTTTGAAGGTTAAGCAGTTGGAAACCAGAAATATCAGGGAGGTTAGAAGTCCCATTACATCCCACATTTTGAGACTGGATCTACATCCACCTACCTCAACTTTGGGACCTTTAAAAAGCATAATAGATTTGTACCTTATAGACAAACCAAAATAGGTATAGATATCTAAATAGATAGATAGATAGAGCTTGTGCTTGATATATACCTACTTTGCTTATTCTATAAGGCGCATATCTACCCTGCCTTCTTCACTTCAGACTAAGACAGCTAACTGTGTCTTTTTAGGACCTTTTCAGTGGTTGTCATTTCAAAGCTAAAAGAACCAGAGCAATTCCAAAAGGCTGTGAAAAGAGATATAGATCCTTTAATAACCCACACTATCAAAATATAATATGGTTTAATAATGATCGTTGATAAAATATTATGCTATTGTTTGAAGTGTGCAGGAGGTTTTAATGTAATGCTGAGAAACTCAAAATTACCTAAATGCCTGCCCTCTACTTGTTAATCCAGGTACAGAAACTGGGCACAACACATATACTGCACTAGTGATACTGGTAGATAACTGCATTTTATTATTGTATTTTCTTACATACAGCACACATCTCTTCCCCCAAAAGTCAGGGGGAATGTGTTTTAAGCAGAGAAGCTGTTTTCTTCACTGGAAAAAATGCATTCCTGGAGACACTGTGCATGCCCTGCAGCTGCTAAGGCAGCGACTGCTTCTGTCCACTCAGCAAACTGAAGAGGTAGAGTCTTGCGTTAACCTTCACAGCCTTAGCTATTGGCTGAGCACTGTAGCTTGTGCCTGAAACAGCACATGATCTGTTCTGATATGGTAATGACACCTTGTGCACATCTAAATGGGATGCTTAACTTCGCATTTGCATAGTTTACTGTGAAGTAAGCATGTGCGTCTACAGGTGCACATGCTTATTTCACAGTAAACCTCCCTAATTGTAAGTAAATTTGCTACCTGCAAATGCAAGTAGCAAATTTCCCCAGGATTAGTAACAATGCCATAGCACTCATGTAAACAATGGACTAGGAGCAAAATCTGCTCAGTTTGAAGGTTCCCAGTCAGCAGTCCATCAGGGGGCAGGAGATAGCTCCCTGCCCCCGAGAGCTGCCTGCTGCCAGGGCAGCCTTTGACACAGGAGCCCAAATGGGGACTATGTCCCCCTGCCCCTGCAGCAGGGAGCTCCAACCCCCCTGTTCCTAGATCACAATCAGGGAGCTGGGGCTGGGAGATCCTTATCTCCCAGCTCTCCAAGTCCCTGCTCCGCTATCGCAATTGACTACCTGCAAATGCAAGTAGCAAATTTCCCCAGGATTAGTAACAATGCCATAGCACTCATGTAAACAATGGACTAGGAGCAAAATCTGCTCAGTTTGAAGGTTCCCAGTCAGCAGTCCATCAGGGGGCAGGAGATAGCTCCCTGCCCCCGAGAGCTGCCTGCTGCCAGGGCAGCCTTTGACACAGGAGCCCAAATGGGGACTATGTCCCCCTGCCCCTGCAGCAGGGAGCTCCAACCCCCCTGTTCCTAGATCACAATCAGGGAGCTGGGGCTGGGAGATCCTTATCTCCCAGCTCTCCAAGTCCCTGCTCCGCTATCGCAATTGAGAGACCCTTATCTCCCAGCCTGAGCTCTGCAGTCGTGGAGCTCAGGCTGGGAGATAAAGGTCTCCCAGGTCGAGCCCTGCACCCGCAACCATGGAGCTTGGGCTGGAAAATAAGGGCCTCCCAGTCCCTACCTCCCCAGTTGTGATGGCAGAGCTGGAGGCTTGGAGATAAGGGTCTCCCAGCAGTGTCCCCGTGGTCACAGAGCTCCGTGCTGGAGAGGGTTGGGGAGCTCTTTCCAAGCCCCATGCCCCTGATCCGGGAGCCAGGGCCAGCAGCTCCCTGCCAGCCCCTGGGCTAGCACCTGGAGGGGGCTGGAGCTCCCCCCAGTTGCAGCAGGGGCCCATTGCAGGGCTGCATGAAACTGGGTACAAATCTGCTGCCTAATCCCTGCATGTGTAGATGCCTGCCCAAAAGGATTTACACCAGATTATATTACACCAGTGTAAACTTAGGCCGGAGTAGATGCATGTGTAGACACACCATTTAATTACAGGAATTTATATAAAGAACTATTTACAGCAAGGACTGGCAAGGTTTTCAAGCCACAGCCCAGAACATCAGCACCAAGGAACTTTCCCTGTGCCTGCACTGGGGCCAGTCACCTGGAAGCTGCACCTGCATTGTTGCCACTTTTCCTAGCATGGAGTTCCTAGCATGGAGTTCCTAGCATGGAGTTCCCCACTGTCTTCCAGACAGTGGGGAACTCCATGCTGTCAGGAGACAGTCAGCCACACTGGGAGTTCCTGATGCCATACTTTTGGACACACTATGTTTCTAGGAGGACTTTCTCTACAGCCACAGTAGAGGGTGGCCACGCTGTCAGCCATGACTCTGAAAAAGCCTTTTTTTCTACATTCTGTTTTCTAAAAACAAGGTGCATGTTTTATTTGGGGCTGTGTTGTATGTGATAAAATACAGTATTCAAGCAAGATGTGCCAAACATTTATAAATGGCCATGAATAGGTTTAATAAACTGGAGGAGTCATAAAGCATTCACCAACCCTTCTAAAAAAAAGGACAGTGCCACATGAGTCCAGTGATATATGATGTGAATAGCAAGTAATGGAGAGTCATAGTAAGTAGTTTGCAAACAGGCCCAAGTCCCAAATTTCTCCATACAAAGTGTCACACAACTGACAATAACAATAAATTCTGTAAAGCAACACAGATCTTGTTGGCAGATAATTCATGGGCAGAAATAATTACAAGGACTTAATTATTTGCTGATTAATTCACTGTTATTGAACTTTCTGACAGTGATTCAAGAAGAACAAGGCTAGAAAGATTTCTAATGCTTCTTCTGCAGTGCTATTCATGAATTGAATGTTAATTCTAGTTCATTAGCTAAGTGTTAAATGATCTTTTTTGGATATAAGCCACAAAGTATTAGCACTGCTTATAATTTTATCTGAAGTATTTTGGTGGTAATAGCTACTAATCAAGATTAAATATATTGTAATTAGTATTGCTCATAAAATTACTATAATTGAATTAACTGACATAATGATGATTCATGTTAAGCCAGAAATCATGACTTCTTTATGCAGTCCATTATAATAGGTTTGTTCATTACTTATGGTGCTTGAAGAGTGACTTGGAGCTCCCTGACTAACGAAGTCTCATGAAGATTATATTTAAGATTGTTAAAAGGGAGCTAAATCAGGACAACAGCATACCTTGGTCCTGTTTCCCCAGTATGATAATGTAGGATTAAAGACCCTGTGAACACTAAACTACCAATAAGGGCAGGCAATATACCCACTGGAAATGCGACAGAAAGGCTTGTTGACACGTTAGCACTGACACTATGTTTTATACAGAGTTAATTCCAAGCACAAGAATCGTTTGGCTCTTGGGCAGATCTAATGTCACAGTGAATGGTGATGTCAAGGCACAGGGTGGGTATTATTGGGGGAGTGCTTTGCTCAGAGCAAAAATACTACTAACAACTTATGGTTGCATTCAGTGCCACTTTTCACCTTCCATCTGAAACCTGAGTGCAATTCTTTTTAAATGAATTTGCATGGGAAATAAATAGATTACATGGCAGAGGACAACTAGGCAAAAGGGTTAAAGTATGTGTGAGGAGACAGGAGAATGCAATTGAAATGGAAGTTAGTGTTGTTACTCCAGCAAAAAATGAGGTCACCAGCCATCATCCTCTTCTGCATCCATTGCTTCTGGTTCCCATAATGCATTCAAGATCAGGTCCGGGCCTCTGTCTCCGGGTTTTAAGCTGCTCTGGCTGCTTCTTAGCTGCCTTTTTCCAAACCGGCCAATAGGTCGGACTCCACGTCCCACATACCAGAATGGATCAATCTCAGGACCTGGAATTCAAACTGCTCAGTGAAAAAGGTGCACTTGAAGTCATTATCTGTGAATGACTATCATTTTGGGGCCAGCATCTCTTGAACAAAGTCCAAACATTCAAAGGACATTATAGCATGCAAGACAAGTTCCAGGATAACTAGAAAAGCAATACACATCTGTAGTCCTACATATAGGTGGCTCTTGCCTTGTGTGGAAGCTCCCCATGTGCAGGATAAGGGTTTGGGTACAGTTAAGATTATTCCCACCAGATGAAATTTCCCGTTCCATTTATGGGTCTTAACCTCCCGTTCTTACTTGAGTGAAACTCCCATCACTTTCAATAAGCAGCCCTCTGTGGTCTGTCTAACACTAAAATAACAGACAAGAGTCTTTCAGTAAAAGTAACCACTACATTTTTTTCTAGAGATTGTTGCCATCCATCTCAGCCACATATAGAAGCACACAAATTAAATGTCTACTGGAATAAGTATAAAGCAGGCCTTGTTCTCTGCTTTAATGAACACACAACTCCCATTGAAACTAAACTGGAGCATTGTCTGCACATAACAAGCTATGGAGATTGAAGGCTAACTGCACCTTTTCATGCATCCACAGATGCATCACAAGCAGGTCCAAGGAGGTGATCCTCCCCCTCTATGCGGCATTGGTCAGGCTGCAGTTGGAGTACTGCACCCAGTTCTGGGCATTGCACTTCAGGAGGGATGTGGGCAGCATCGAGAGGGTCTAGAGGGGGGCCACTCGCATGATCAGGGGGCAGCAAGGCAAGCCCTACAAAGGGAGGCTATGGGACCTGAACCTGTTCAGCCTCCACAAGAGAAAGCTGAGAGGGGATCTGGTGGCCATCTATAAACTGACCAAAGGGAACCAGCGGGCAACAGGAGAGTCCCTGTTCCACTGAGCACTACCGGGAATAACAAGGAATAATGGCCATAAGTTGACCAAGAGTAGATTCAGGCTAGATATCAGGACGCACTACTTCACAGTCAGGGCAGCTAGGATCTGGAACCAACTTCCAAGGGAAGTGGTGCTCACTTCTACCCTGGGGGTCTTTAAAAGGAGGCTAGACAATCACCTGGCCGGGGTCACTTGACCCCC